>NC_056739.1:648337818-648637818 GCF_019279795.1 Protopterus annectens
TTTTACTTTCTATGCTGCCTGTGGAGTAGAGGACTTCTGTGGAATTTCTATGTTGCCTGTGGAGTGGATGACTTCTGATGGAAGAGCTCTGACTACTGGTACTTCTTTTACTTTCTATGCTGCCTGTGGAGTAGAGGACTTCTGTGATGGTAGTGCTCTGGCTACTGGTACTTTTACTTTCTATGCTGCCTGTGGAGTAGAGGACTTCTGTGATGGTAGTGCTCTGACTACTGGTACTTCTTACTTTCTATGTTGCCTGGGAGTAGATGACTTCTATGATGGTAGTACTGACTTCTCTGATGGCACTTGTATGAATTTCTATGTTGCCTGTGGAGTGGATGATTTCTATGATGGTAGAGCTCTGACTGACTACTGGTACTTCTCACTTTCTATGCTTCCTGTGGAGTAGAGGACTTCTGTGATGGTAGTGCTCTGACTACTGGTACTTTTACTTTCTATGCTGCCTGTGGAGTAGAGGACTTCTGTGGAATTTCTATGTTGCCTGTGGAGTGGATGACTTCTGATGGTAGAGCTCTGACTACTGGTACTTCACACTTCCTATGCTGCCTGTGGAGTAGAGGACTTCTGTGATGGTAGTGCTCTGGCTACTGGTACTTTTACTTTCTATGCTGCCTGTGGAGTAGAGGACTTCTGTGATGGTAGTGCTCTGACTACTGGTACTTCTTACTTTCTATGTTGCCTGGGAGTAGATGACTTCTATGATGGTAGTACTGACTTCTCTGATGGCACTTGTATGAATTTCTATGTTGCCTGTGGAGTGGATGATTTCTATGATGGTAGAGCTCTGACTGACTACTGGTACTTCTCACTTTCTATGCTTCCTGTGGAGTAGAGGACTTCTGTGATGGTAGTGCTCTGACTACTGGTACTTTTACTTTCTATGCTGCCTGTGGAGTAGAGGACTTCTGTGGAATTTCTATGTTGCCTGTGGAGTGGATGACTTCTGATGGTAGAGCTCTGACTACTGGTACTTCTTTTACTTTCTATGCTGCCTGTGGAGTACAGGACTTCTGTGATGGTAGTGCTCTGGCTACTGGTACTTTTACTTTCTATGCTGCCTGTGGAGTAGAGGACTTCTGTGATGGTAGTGCTCTGACTACTGGTACTTCTTACTTTCTATGTTGCCTGGGAGTAGATGACTTCTATGATGGTAGTACTGACTTCTCTGATGGCACTTGTATGAATTTCTATGTTGCCTGTGGAGTGGATGATTTCTATGATGGTAGAGCTCTGACTGACTACTGGTACTTCTCACTTTCTATGCTTCCTGTGGAGTAGAGGACTTCTGTGATGGTAGTGCTCTGACTACTGGTACTTTTACTTTCTATGCTGCCTGTGGAGTAGAGGACTTCTGTGGAATTTCTATGTTGCCTGTGGAGTGGATGACTTCTGATGGTAGAGCTCTGACTACTGGTACTTCTTTTACTTTCTATGCTGCCTGTGGAGTACAGGACTTCTGTGATGGTAGTGCTCTGGCTACTGGTACTTTTACTTTCTATGCTGCCTGTGGAGTAGAGGACTTCTGTGATGGTAGTGCTTTGACTACTGGTACTTCTTACTTTCTATGTTGCCTGGGAGTAGATGACTTCTATGATGGTAGTACTGACTTCTCTGATGGCACTTGTATGAATTTCTATGTTGCCTGTGGAGTGGATGATTTCTATGATGGTAGAGCTCTGACTGACTACTGGTACTTCTCACTTTCTATGCTTCCTGTGGAGTAGAGGACTTCTGTGATGGTAGTGCTCTGACTACTGGTACTTTTACTTTCTATGCTGCCTGTGGAGTAGAGGACTTCTGTGGAATTTCTATGTTGCCTGTGGAGTGGATGACTTCTGATGGAAGAGCTCTGACTACTGGTACTTCTTTTACTTTCTATGCTGCCTGTGGAGTAGAGGACTTCTGTGATGGTAGTACTCTGGCTACTGGTACTTTTACTTTCTATGCTGCCTGTGGAGTAGAGGACTTCTGTGATGGTAGTGCTCTGACTACTGGTACTTCTTACTTTCTATGTTGCCTGGGAGTAGATGACTTCTATGATGGTAGTACTGACTTCTCTGATGGCACTTGTATGAATTTCTATGTTGCCTGTGGAGTGGATGATTTCTATGATGGTAGAGCTCTGACTGACTACTGGTACTTCTCACTTTCTATGCTTCCTGTGGAGTAGAGGACTTCTGTGATGGTAGTGCTCTGACTACTGGTACTTTTACATTCTATGCTGCCTGTGGAGTAGAGGACTTCTGTGGAATTTCTATGTTGCCTGTGGAGTGGATGACTTCTGATGGAAGAGCTCTGACTACTGGTACTTCTTTTACTTTCTATGCTGCCTGTGGAGTAGAGGACTTCTGTGATGGTAGTGCTCTGGCTACTGGTACTTTTACTTTCTATGCTGCCTGTGGAGTAGAGGACTTCTGTGATGGTAGTGCTCTGACTACTGGTACTTCTTACTTTCTATGTTGCCTGGGAGTAGATGACTTCTATGATGGTAGTACTGACTTCTCTGATGGCACTTGTATGAATTTCTATGTTGCCTGTGGAGTGGATGATTTCTATGATGGTAGAGCTCTGACTGACTACTGGTACTTCTCACTTTCTATGCTTCCTGTGGAGTAGAGGACTTCTGTGATGGTAGTGCTCTGACTACTGGTACTTTTACTTTCTATGCTGCCTGTGGAGTAGAGGACTTCTGTGGAATTTCTATGTTGCCTGTGGAGTGGATGACTTCTGATGGAAGAGCTCTGACTACTGGTACTTCTTTTACTTTCTATGCTGCCTGTGGAGTACAGGACTTCTGTGATGGTAGTGCTCTGGCTACTGGTACTTTTACTTTCTATGCTGCCTGTGGAGTAGAGGACTTCTGTGATGGTAGTGCTCTGACTACTGGTACTTCTTACTTTCTATGTTGCCTGGGAGTAGATGACTTCTATGATGGTAGTACTGACTTCTCTGATGGCACTTGTATGAATTTCTATGTTGCCTGTGGAGTGGATGATTTCTATGATGGTAGAGCTCTGACTGACTACTGGTACTTCTCACTTTCTATGCTTCCTGTGGAGTAGAGGACTTCTGTGATGGTAGTGCTCTGACTACTGGTACTTTTACTTTCTATGCTGCCTGTGGAGTAGAGGACTTCTGTGGAATTTCTATGTTGCCTGTGGAGTGGATGACTTCTGATGGAAGAGCTCTGACTACTGGTACTTCTTTTACTTTCTATGCTGCCTGTGGAGTAGAGGACTTCTGTGATGGTAGTACTCTGGCTACTGGTACTTTTACTTTCTATGCTGCCTGTGGAGTAGAGGACTTCTGTGATGGTAGTGCTCTGACTACTGGTACTTCTTACTTTCTATGTTGCCTGGGAGTAGATGACTTCTATGATGGTAGTACTGACTTCTCTGATGGCACTTGTATGAATTTCTATGTTGCCTGTGGAGTGGATGATTTCTATGATGGTAGAGCTCTGACTGACTACTGGTACTTCTCACTTTCTATGCTTCCTGTGGAGTAGAGGACTTCTGTGATGGTAGTGCTCTGACTACTGGTACTTTTACTTTCTATGCTGCCTGTGGAGTAGAGGACTTCTGTGGAATTTCTATGTTGCCTGTGGAGTGGATGACTTCTGATGGTAGAGCTCTGACTACTGGTACTTCTTTTACTTTCTATGCTGCCTGTGGAGTACAGGACTTCTGTGATGGTAGTGCTCTGGCTACTGGTACTTTTACTTTCTATGCTGCCTGTGGAGTAGAGGACTTCTGTGATGGTAGTGCTCTGACTACTGGTACTTCTTACTTTCTATGTTGCCTGGGAGTAGATGACTTCTATGATGGTAGTACTGACTTCTCTGATGGCACTTGTATGAATTTCTATGTTGCCTGTGGAGTGGATGATTTCTATGATGGTAGAGCTCTGACTGACTACTGGTACTTCTCACTTTCTATGCTTCCTGTGGAGTAGAGGACTTCTGTGATGGTAGTGCTCTGACTACTGGTACTTTTACTTTCTATGCTGCCTGTGGAGTAGAGGACTTCTGTGGAATTTCTATGTTGCCTGTGGAGTGGATGACTTCTGATGGTAGAGCTCTGACTACTGGTACTTCTTTTACTTTCTATGCTGCCTGTGGAGTACATGACTTCTGTGATGGTAGTGCTCTGGCTACTGGTACTTTTACTTTCTATGCTGCCTGTGGAGTAGAGGACTTCTGTGATGGTAGTCCTCTGACTACTGGTACTTCTTACTTTCTATGTTGCCTGGGAGTAGATGACTTCTATGATGGTAGTACTGACTTCTCTGATGCCACTTGTATGAATTTCTATGTTGCCTGTGGAGTGGATGATTTCTATGATGGTAGAGCTCTGACTGACTACTGGTACTTCTCACTTTCTATGCTTCCTGTGGAGTAGAGGACTTCTGTTTTGGTAGTGCTCTGACTACTGGTACTTTTACTTTCTATGCTGCCTGTGGAGTAGAGGACTTCTGTGGAATTTCTATGTTGCCTGTGGAGTGGATGACTTCTGATGGTAGAGCTCTGACTACTGGTACTTCTTTTACTTTCTATGCTGCCTGTGGAGTACAGGACTTCTGTGATGGTAGTGCTCTGGCTACTGGTACTTTTACTTTCTATGCTGCCTGTGGAGTAGAGGACTTCTGTGATGGTAGTACTCTGGCTACTGGTACTTTTACTTTCTATGCTGCCTGTGGAGTAGAGGACTTCTGTGATGGTAGTGCTCTGACTACTGGTACTTCTTACTTTCTATGTTGCCTGGGAGTAGATGACTTCCATGATGGTAGTACTGACTTCTCTGATGGCACTTGTATGAATTTCTATGTTGCCTGTGGAGTGGATGATTTCTATGATGGTAGAGCTCTGACTGACTACTGGTATATCATCTAAACATATGTATAAAAACATTCTCGGATGTCTTTCTGCAAATATGGATTACAGAGGAGTAGTCTATCGGGATGTCTCTGTGCATGAACAGCAACACTAAACTGTTAAGGCGCTTTTGCCTCATGGTACTCCGGAGTTCAGACTTTATCAGTTTTAAGGCTGAATTAGCCCTCTCTATTCCAGCAGTTGTGACTGGAGTGAGCAAGATTGTATTTAATACAAACGAAATGTTTGGGAACATTTTGACATTTGTTTGTGAATAGGTCTGCTTCAAATCATTTAGCAGTGCAGAATTGTGCGATATAGTCTCCCATGTCCTTTTCCACAGTCTGAGCTCTTGGTTGAATGTTGTTGAAGGAAAGTCAAAAAATTTTTAAGTGAACTCTATCTAATGTTAAGCTGTTCAAGTTTGATGGAATTAGTGAGAGTCCTTGAATAGCTGTTGATGCCATTGTAGTGAATCGTCTGGACAGTTTATGAATGAAGTGATCCAGAAAGGGAATAAAAATTGCTCTTCGCCAGTACTCTTCTGAAGTCTCTTCAGCCACATTGTTCCTCATAGTCTGTTTGCTACAGACACGTGGAAGGGGCAATTCAGTATTATTGCAGAAGCTCCCCATTTCTGACATATCTCTGAAGGGGTCTACTTCTAATGACCGAAACGCCGATTCGCCGACAGTGAAATCACCGACACCAAACGACCGACAACGCAGTTGGCCGACACGCTCGAATCCCGACAGACGGAAGACCGACAAGGGGAATGTGTAAGCGACCTGGTAAGTATGCGATAGTGAGGGATTTAGGAGTAGGGAGCGGACAGGTAAGTGTGCAATACTCAGGGATGTAGGGTTAGGGTGTGTGATAGGTGAATGTGCGGTAGTGTCGGAGCTTGGGGTTAGGGATGTGTAAGTGAGTTAGGGTTAGGGTGCAGGTAGGGAGAGTGTGCGGTACTGTCGGAGCTTGGGGTTAGGGGTGGGTAAGTGAGTTAGGGTTAGGGTGCAGGTAGCGAGAGGTGCGGTAGTGTCGGAGCTTGGGGTTCGGGTGTAAGTGAGTTAGGGTTAGGGTGCAGGTAGGGAGTGTGCGTAGTGTCGGACCTTAGGGTTAGGGTTTGGGTTAGGGCTAGTGGATATGTGTTGTAGTGTACTGTGTTGTTTACGTGTAGTGTGTCGGTGTTATGGTGTTCGGTGTTTCGCGTTGTCGGGTTTGTGTGTTGTCGGTTTTCTGGCGTCGGTGATTTCACTGTCGGCGAATCGGCGTTTCGGTCATTAGAAGTAGACCCCTCTGAAGATATTCCTAAACTCATTCTCAATGTTTGCACGAACAGCCTGCAGCTCATTAAGCACACAGCTGACATGCTCATGTGCATACAGTATGTCTTGTGACGATCCTTGTAGAGGTTTGCTAAGGAGCTTAGTAAAGCCAAACAAGAACCTTGCTGACTGAAAGGAAACAATAAAGCAAGACTTAGTAATTGAACTGTAAAGTCCACTGGCATCTGTCAAAGTTTTTCCATCCCAGTGTGGCCCTCTGTTATTCATAATATTGTCTAAACAGTGAATGAGTGATTCACACATATGATAGAAGTTAAAGGCTATATGCCTCTCCACCCATCTGGTCTCACACAGCAACTTAAGCTTTTGTTTTCTATAGGTTTTTTGCCACTTGCCTTTTGCTGTAAGTTTATGTACTGCACTGATTCCTCTAGACATCTTTGCCTTTTTGGGGAGTATTTGAAAAACAAACCAACTTCCTTCACTATATTTAACATTATTCGTACTTCTGGAACTTGGCAAGCCTTTGAAAGTACGAGGTTCAACTGGTGGCTAGCACAGTGGAAAAAAATAGCATGTGGTACTTTTTCTTGAAACAAAGCTGCACAGCCTTTCTGTGCTCCAGCCATGTTTCCAGCACCATCGTACCCTTGAGCTTTGCAGTGCTCAAGATTCAACGTTAGCTTTGTTAGGCATGTGACCAACTTATTGCATATCTCCTCTCCAGTCACAGATTCACAGGCAATAAACTCTATGAATCTCTCCACAGGATGGCTATTCTTTACATATCGTAGTACTACTCCAAGTTGTTCCCAGTTGCTTATATCTGCAATTTCATCTGCTTGGATGGAATAAAAGGGTCCAAGAGGCTGTTTAATATCCTTTATTATCTGTTGTTGAATGTATTCTTTAATACAGTCTAGCAATTCATTCTGTACTGTTTTTGAAATATATGTTGCATTCTTTTGGCATGTCTGCAAGTGGGCTTCTAACTCTCTGTCTCCAGCATCAATTCGGAAATCAACTAGAGATCTGAAATTTCCTTTGTTGGTTGTACAGTCAGATGTGCAGTCATCTCTATGTCCATGGAGTGCTATCCCTTGCCTTCCACAGTACTCCAGACACTTTATAATAGAGGTTAGTAGAGCTCTGTTTTTGGCCACCTGCAGCTGTGACGCATTCGAAATTGCAAAGTCCACTCTTTGACTTGGATTGTCACTTGTGACTCGGAAAGCATGTAATTTTGCCTCAGATTTCTTGTGGTAATCTAATTCTGAATGTCTCTGAATATCAGCTTTGGCATGCTTCCAATTACAATATGGCTGCTCAATGAATAACTTTGCATGTTCCGTCTGTGCTGGTGTTGGAAATAACACACAGGCTAAACAATACAGCCCATCTTTTTTCACTGAATATGCCAGAAAATGAAACTGGTCTAGCCATGACAGCTGACACTGGCGAAGGGAACTTCCTGATTTTCTTCTTTTGTCTGTGAAGGCTTTGAGTGGGAAACGAAAACCGTCATGTGGTTTGCGATGATTTATGACAATGACTTTCTCCTTATCTGCAGCATTAGTACATGTGATGTACTCACTAATATCTGTCAATGAACACTTTGAGGCACTGACTTCATCCGAATGCTTCTTACTGACTTCACTAACAGTACTTCTCTCACTTTCTATGTCATCTGTTAAGCTGCTGACTTCTGTGACAGTACTACTTTCACTGACTTCTCTGATGGCACTGCATTCATTTACCATGTCTTCTGTGTCAAACAGACATGACTCTCTGACTACTGGTTAAAAAACAAAAACAAATATCAAGAGGAAGATAACTTCTGTAACAGTACAACAAATACAACTACATTTGCCTCCATTGAATAGCGTACTGTTACACAAAAAAAGTTTCACTAAGTAAAAAAAAAAATAGGGAAAGAATCTATACACTAGATGCCTGCAAACCCACAAAAGAAATGCAAAGTATACAACATGGATTATTAAGATGTTCTATCTCACCGATGAGCTCCTGCCTTCATATAAGACTTTTAGAGTACAGTACCTTTCAGTTCATTTTCCATTACATATCTGACTTTCCTTTCAAGACTAAAATCAGTAAAACTTAATACCCTCATTCATAAAATCTTATGACAAATACTTTAGCACAGGAAATAGTGTCACACACATCTGAACTATCCGTCAGTCATCCTGATACTAGGACATAATTCTATACTTTACCACTACTCTCACTCACAAATGACTTACCCTCAGAGACTGAACCTTCTCTGTGTTTTATGACCTTTCCGAAAAATTTGAAGAGAGACTGTTGATGCAGTTCTCGCTTTGCTCCTGAAGACATAGCAGCACTTTCTGCTGACAGACTGCAGCTCATTTCAATACGCAAATAACTGCTTGAAGCCTTGTTATCTAATGTACAAAATAAAACAGTGTCAAGTACTAATGACTTGGCTAATGGCCACAACAATATGTCTTCATTATGCTGAAGAAAGAACGCATATAAAACACTTCACAAATGAATGCACAAATCTGTTCTTTGCTTTGGCATGTTCCAGTTGCTTTACAAAACTGTCTGTCTGTGGATGCTATACTTCTATCAGCCTTCACACTCTGGCATTACACAGCATTTTCTGGACAAATAAAGGGCGTAGGTCAAAACTGTAAGCATTTTGTGAGCAATGAAAGATATTAGAATGTACAAATAGCCTGAACTTTGACTGCCACGTGTCCACAGTGGTGAGGAACTCCTTCTATGTGGAACAACTTATAAGTAAATGTACGGCATCCAGATCCAAGGAAATTATAACCCCACTGTATTCAGCCTGATTAGACCAATAATTCAGTACAATGCATTATTTCACATGTACTTGACTAGGCACTCATTTGACATGTTCTGTAACTTTAGGACACAGCATTTAACATTTGTCTCTGTAAAGCTACCAGGAAATTATACCATGTATTAACCCTTAAAATCAGATAAAAAGATCCCTCAGTAGGGCTCACAATGATGTCTAATTATATATAGTACATAAATAGATTCAGAAAGGGATGACAGAAGCAAAATTCCCTCATGAATTTACAAATAGTTTGAGGCTATAGGGGATAAGACAGACTAACTACAGAAAATATAAAGATGTCATTTTTCTGCTTGTTAGTAATGCATGGTTTCCTCTACCTACATGATTACTGCCAGCAGCTTTCACCTCCTGGACATCTTGCTTCCCTACAACATGATACAACTCTGCACATGATGAACGTACGGGCTGTCCTGCAAACTGTTATGTTTCAGTAAACAACGTTCAGCTTTGGGCGTTGAGAAAGGCTGTAGTCCTGTTTATTTCAGGCGCAGTAACTTGTGCTACTAGATATAAACATTGACTGTTCTGGTGAATTCAGAGTGGGGCAACAGTGCAATTTCATGGGAAACAGTGGTATAAAGATGACTTCTTATTTTTTTTTAATTTTTTTTTATTTTTTCGTCACTCCAACTACACAATTGAACTCAAACCAATAACCATAATGATGTCCTTCCCAGGTCCAGTTCTAATTATAATGGCTTTCAGAAAAAATCAGGGAGTCTCAGACTCTATTATGGGGCAACACATGTAGCAAGACCCAGAAGCGCACGTGAGTTGTGGTTATGGTCTTTATGGAATAGTGAGGGAGAGCGTGAAACGCCACGTGCATGCTCTGTTTCATTCATTCATTCACATCTGGCAACTTCATGGGAAGGTAATATGGAGCAAACAGGCAAAATGTGGAACACTTACTAATGGCTTACTAACCACTTAAACTAGGAAGCTCATAGAATGGTTAAAATGTTGTATTTTTACTTATAAAATAGTTTAATGATTTAGCACTGTTACAGGTTAAAAGAACACTAACACTAAATGTGTGACAGGCTCTTTCAATGCAGAACTTCCGAGGAACATGAACTTTTTAATACCCCAAATGAGGATGTTTTTTCCTCGAAATGAGGTACTCTTGAGAGGTATGGCAGCATCTACCTAACTGAAAACTGGCATCTGAATTCAGCAAAATAAAGGATGGTGTTCTGCAATAAAAAAGAAGGTGATGGCTGCTTGTATTTTATTTGGGCATTAACACTGCGCAACTAGAGAAGAACTTTAGCAGGCGATCATGGTCATAAAAAATGCCCCTGAAGACTTTTCATATCGTTGTGCATCGCAGTATCTCTGTTGGATGCCTGCAAAGTAACAGAATTCCATGCTATTGTGCAACAGCACAGCACACACGTTTCAGTGCACACCAAACCTACACGACGCCATTAATGACTGTCATAGCTCTCGTGTTTCCCAATCATCCAGCCATTCATTTCCATTCTTCTGGAATTAAAATTAAAGCTGTTTTTACTGATGGCCAAAAGTAGCAAAATTAAAAAATAAATAAACTTCCAGAGGCATTTATTCTTATGATAATGTCACAATGATTCTTATGGTGGTAACAAACGTAGCTTTACTCCATGACAGGCACCGTTAATCCACACAAAAAGTTGATAATCAGCAGGGACATTTCTGTTCAATCAAGGCACTCTCCTCTATGTTATCTACATACCTGAGGGGTATTCTAGTTATTATGCTATAAAGCGTCGCTCTTCGGTTGATTGTGATGATCAACAGGAAAATGTTACATCACGCCGTCTAAGTTAACTTTGTTAGCTCGTGCTTTTAACCTGTGGCTGGTGTTACCATAGCTCCGCCTGTAAACAGTAATTGAATACTGAGAGCTCGTTCCTAGGTGACCAATGGAACAAACACCAAAAGCGAAATGGAATAATTATCTATTGCATTGTTTTCATTTTTAAATAACTATTTCAGTTAGGAGCCTCACCTGTGAAGTCTATGTGTTGGGTTCACTCAGGGCATTTTTTGTGTATGACCAGCCTTAGCCATAGATGAACTAGATAGCTTCCTAAGGTGCCAGTCATCTAGGGATACTTGCACGGTATTGTATTGTATTTATTTATTACATAAAGGACTATTGCTGATATAGCACCCCTGCTCTAAACAGCCACAGCTATGGCACCCCATTAGAGAGGAGCCGCACACCTGATCACTCAATTTTTGGGCTTTCTGTTTCATCCCATCTAGAACCCCATGGTTGTTGGGGGGTGTTCTAGCAGTGCCCAGAGATTCCACTGATTTCAATTATTTGCTCAAAAATCATTACACTGCATTCTTAGTCGGAGTCTATTGAAAAGGCAGAGGAAAATGTTAAAAAGTAAGACAAAGCATGAAAAAACAAGAAATACATAATCTGTCTTAATAGTGTGGGGAGGCAAGGATAGATGGTAAACCAAGGGGACACTGGGCATATATCAGTGGGGAACCACTAGGACGTGGAGGGACCCATGAAGACCTTTGCCAAGGGCTTCTTTTACCTATGCTATGCTACAGACCACCCTCTCAAACTCAGGAACCCCACTCAGCCTTCCTGAAGACACTGGAGAGTATGAATGTCTCTCCAAATACCATCATATTGGGAGACTTCAACTACCCAAACATAGACTGGGAACATTACTCAAGCCCCAACACCCTAGCCCAAAGGTTCCTAGAATTCATAAACTCAAATGCGAAGGAACAACTAGTCACCACTCCCACAAGAGGAGATAATATACTAGACCTGATCATCACAAACATGGGGACAAAATGCTCCACACCGGAAGTATACCCCTCATTGGTGAAATCAGACCATAAATTAATCTCACTGGAAATCTACATCCCACCCCCACTCCTTGCACAGAAGACCACAGTGAAGAATTTCTCAAAAGCCGACTTCACACTGCTTAAGACTGAAGTGGTATCTTTCAAGGCCCCTGGGCCAGTGGAAACCACAACCCACACTGCTGAATCCTTTATAAATGCCTTCTACGGACACCTTCAAGAATGCATGGATCATGCAATCCCTAATAAAACCAAGACCCATTCCCACAAAGGCAGGCATCCTGTCTGGTGAACCCCAGCCATTAACAAACTTTACAACAGGAGGAGGAAGCTACTACATGACAGAGCAAAATCCCCAAAAGGGAAGGCATCTCTGATCAGTACTAGCAAAAAACTTCGATCACTCATAAAATCATCCAAGGCCAACTTTGAGAGAAAAATCGCAAAAGACACAAAAGACAATCACAAGGCCTTCTTTAGCTATGTTAGAAACCTGGGTGGAAACTCCCAGATATGCTCAGAGTTAGTCCAAAATGACACAAAATACACTGAACCCACAGATATTGCCAACATTCTGGCAGACAGGTTCAGTGCAAATTTCTCCGCCCCCTCCCCCCCAAAAGGAGAAATATCTATCCCAGCAGAGTGTAGCCTCCCTAACATCTCAGATGCCCAGGTGAGAGACGCCCTCTCCAAAGCTAACACAGCATCAATGGGACCGGAAGGTGTCCCGGGCTGCATGCTACATGAACTCCAGGCCCATGATTGAGTACAATGCCCCATTTGGGATGTATCTTACCCGACACCTGCAGCAGTTAGAAAGACCCCAAAAGTTCCTCACCAAGAGGATAAAGGGTCTCAAAGATATGTCATATGCTGCCCGGCTGAAGAAACTCCAGCTCTATACAGTCGCATACCGCCTACTCAGAGGTGATCTATGCCTGACGTAGAAGGCCATGTCCAATCCAGAATTAATGGACATGTTCCACCTCAGAAAATCCAAATCCATCAGAGCCATGAGAGCAAGAGATTTGAACCTCAACACAGAAATAAATAGGACGTGCTGGAGGGATAGATTCATAACCCAGAGGCTCCCTACACTCTGGAACAGAATCCCAGTCCATGTTAGGCAGAGCTTTAAGTAGACTGTACAGGTCTCACGTGTTGCTCTCTTCGTTTGGCATATGTTCGACCTAGACATATAATGTGTAACAAAAATAAAAAAAAAAATAGCAGGAATGTGTATCGGACCATTTCAACCAGAAAATGTGGAACACAGAAAACTGAGGAATGCGTGAGGTACAGCAGAGATGTAAAACTAACCATTTGTGAATGCCTGCCCCTATTAAACAACTGGTCTAATTTGTCTTCCATGTTATGCTATAAAGATAATTTCTGCTTTTGTCAGGACTCTGGTTTATCATGGTTTTTACGGTGATGGCACACTGTCATGTTTTTAATTTTAGTACTTGACTGCTTAACAGTGTTTTTTTATTATTATCTATAGCGGACTCTTGCACTCTTATTCCAATGGATCTAGTTTGTGAGTGCCTTTTGTTCTGAAAAGTAAGCAGGTGCTCCACTTTGAAAGTTTCTGATCGCTGTTATGAAAAATAAATAAGTCAAGAAGTTGAAAAGCATGTCAATCACAATTAGCTTGGTATAAACTGTGGTGGAAGCCACTTAACCAACACAAGGGTAAATTAATTTTCTTAACTTACCTTTAAATGTCCAAAGTGCATCGCGGCTTACTGAAATATTTTTTTATAGTATAGTTCACATTACTAGTGCTAGTACATGGCCACCTTTTTATATATGATTTTGTGTCATTGGGTCTGTGTTTCATTGTCATTGCCCATATAGGCACGGTTATAGCTCGGTTGTAGGCGTGGTTTGGTACTGCGCATGTGGGACACTGCACCATGAGACTCAGTCTTAACATGACTGCCTAACTGTGTGGTTTTATGTAAACCGATAGTATAAGCAGGCAGATATTTGAGCTCTTTGACTGGACGCAAAGCACTTAGTTTGGGAATAATCATGTTTACAACACGATTTGAATAACGTTGAATTTCCTTAGTGCACCCTGCTTAGATATTCTGAAACGGAAAATGTGTACTTTTATTTTACTACACTACGAGTAATTTACTAAATGTGTGTTTTAAGTCCTTAACTGGGTCCACGATTCACGTTTTATTGAGCGATTAACTGGCATTGCAGTTTTTGCTCTTGCCCATTTCCACCAAAGCTCCATTTCCCATAGTGCTTCTTGCTTCGCGTAAGATCTTCTTTGAAGTAATAAAAGCACGTTTTTGTTTTGCAGCCTGTAGACTAAAACGACTCACTTTATGAAGTGAGACTAAAGTTTCAATACGTCAGATAATAATAGAATATATATTTAAATACTCATATCAGTGCAGAATTAGGGCAGCTTAATGTTATGATAACAGTAATATCTTAATACTATGTATGTTTGTTATGTTTATTTATTTTGTAAATAAGGGGAAGCGACTGATTTTTTTTAACAGCAGGCTTATATTTTTAAACAATGAGGTTAATTTAGTCTTAAAAGAGTTGCAATAAATATATATTCATAACTATAGGAAATATATTTGAATACTACAGATGTGTGATTTCAGTTTTAATCTGTTTAAGCCTATGATATCAATCTACGTACATCTCCGACAAAATAAGTAGATGGCCTACTTTTGGTCTAATTCATAACGTAGTATACGTCATAAAATTATCTGCTATTCAGTTTGAGTAAAGACGGTTGAATACTTGACGAATCTGACAATAGTAAAGCGTTGTAAACGGCGGGAAATATAAGAACGAGAACACGTGCAAAGAAAGTTTTCTTTAATAGTTGTATAAAACAGTTATTGTGCATCTGAAACCCATAAACGTCATTGGAACCAGCATATGCAACTCAAATGTCACAAGAATAACATTTTATTTTGGCAAAATTGCACTGGCCACAGGTAAGGTTTGGCTAGCAAAATTTCAAGTTTCTTGAAAAATTTGGGCACTTGAAAATGCGGCAACCCTATCGAAACATAGCTCTCAACCGCCCATCTTAAAAATATGGAATACAACCACTTGTAATGAGAAACAAATGGATAAAACGTGCAACTTTAACTAAGACGCTCAGAGAATTATTAACTGGGTTATTTTCTACTTCACGAACATTCATGTAATTCAGTATCGCCTACCATAGTTATCAATTTAAAAAGTTATTAACCCTGAATGTGTGTAATACATTCTTTCAATACAGAACTGTGGGGAATATGGCCTTTTTAAGGATTAACGCCAAGATCATTCCAAGTACTGAGGTACACTTGAGAAGGTATGGCCAAGATAGTCTACTTGTTGGGGTGTTAGTCGTGTAAGCAGCTTTACATCGGTGGTTTTGCGTTAGAAATTTGCTCCATCCATGCATAGCTCTCAACCTCTTTACAGCAAGAAATCTGGGCAAAGCCATAAATAACTGTGGGACAAAGGCCAAACAATAGGGGCAATTGATCCATGTCTGGTAATGTCTGTGTGTCTAACTAGGGCACCCATAGAGCACACAATCTCACAGCCAGTGTATACAACTGCTTTTTCAGTATTTTGGATTTAAATTTTTTAAATTATCGGTACTTCAAACTTTCAAGTTTGCCTCGGCTTTGAAATATCGGTGTTGTGTTAATTCGATCTACTAAAGAAGGTGTGTGTGTATATATATATATATATATATATATATATATATATATATATATATATATATATATATATATATATATATATATGGGTCTACCTGACAACGCCGAAAGCTGACAACGCTGACGATGAGAACACCGACACCAGAAGATCGAAAACTGAGATGATCGATGGATGAAAACCCCGACACTAAGAACACAGACATGTGAAAAGGCTGTGTAAGTATGCAGTAGTGACGGATGTTAGGGTTAGGGTGCGAGTAAGGTAAGTGTGCGATATTGACGGACTCTAGGGATAGGGGTGGGTTAAGTGAGTTAGGGTTAGGGTGGGGGTTAGGTGAGTGTGCGACAGTGACAGTCTTTAGGGTTAGGGGCAGGTTAAGTGAGTTAGGGTTAGGGAGCGGGTTAGGTGAGTGTGCGATAGTGACGGACCTTAGGGTTAGGGTTAAGGTTATAGATAGTTGTGTATGTAAGGTTTAGTGTGGGTTTGTAAGGATTTTGGTGTGCTTGTGTTGTGTGTGTGCTTTTTGGACAGGGGATTTGTTTTGTTTGTTGATTGTCGGGATTGTGGTGTGTCGGGCATGTGAGGTTTCGTGTTTGTGAACTTTTGGTTATGTGGTGTTGGTGATTTCGTTGTTGGTGTTGTAGTGTGTCGGTGTTGTCAGGTAGTTCCATATATATATATATATATATATATATATATATATATATATATATATATATATATTATATATATATATATATATATATATATATATATATATTTATTTTATTTATTTTAATAAAATAAAAATAAAAAAATATATATATATATATATATATATATATATATATATATATATATATATATAGATATATAGATAGATAGATATAGATATACAGAGAGAGAGATACACTGTAAAGTCAAGCAGACTTACTTATACTACTAATCTTAATAAATAATAGAAAAATAAAAATAAATACTTAAGTTTAGTTAATAATTTTTAATTTATTTGTTATTTGTTAACCCTGTAAATGTGATATGCCATAGCCCCCTTTCATCTACAAGAGGGGCCAAAGCAAGAAAATGCAGTACAAGGTATATATAATGTTTTGTGATACCCAGTCAACCACTATATTTTTGACTGGTGGGATGAAACTGTAGTATACAGAAAAAGTCCACTCCACTAAGACATAAAGTGAGAATGTAGACTACAGACAAAGGGTGACCAGAAGTTAGAAAAAAAAACTGCAATCTGAGGCAGAAATGTTACACTGAGGCAGTGAATTGACTTGCTCCCTAGATCTTCAAAGAAAAAAGCTCCTGCCTTTACTCTCAGATTTCATGTATAACACTTTAATAATGCAGTACCCTCCATCTTTCTCATTTCAGAATGTTTAATTAATGTAACTTTTAAAATCTCAAGTAAAGAAAAAAATTCTAACACAAAAATAAGATATTGCTCTGATTGGAATAGAGCTCTGTCAACGTTCATGGCTTCTCCATCTAATTAATGACTTGAGGTCTGAAGAATTTCATAGATAAATGTGTCTGGACCATTCCTTCTTGCTTGTCATGTTTTAAAATTCCTCAAGCTCTTTGTGATTATTTATGCCATATCTGCTTTATCCAAATTTCGGTACTTGTGTTATCGCAGCCACATTGAATCTTAGGCATGCTTAGGTACGTGTCAGGATCCCTGACACTCACAGCCCTTACTTGATGGCTTTACTGCCTTTCTGCTGGCCTGCTAACAGTTTTTGTGTACTTCCACTATGAGCCATATAACCACACTGAAATGACCCTGGAGTTGCGCTGCTTCTGAAGAGCAACTTAATGTAATGGTCCTTAAACTGTGTTTGTGGGTACATAAGCATGCCCTTGTGGCAAGTAGAGGACAGTTCCACATCGATATCTCTCAACTGTCCAAATTATCATGGAATGGGTACATTTTTGCCTCATATTTTTGGTCTGTTCCTAATATAATGTGGGTGGTTTTCTGGATTTTTGGGAAAAATCAATGGGGAATGATTTTGCTAAATACTGACAGGTATTTTGAGTTTCGCAGTTAATTTCCTTCAGAAAAATGCATGGTAACAGCAAACCTTTCTCTCCTCAACTTGGAAAGTTGCTACAATCTTTAAAATCGGTCCCTATTTTCGGGGCTTGGTCCAGATTTTTTGTGTTACGAGGTTGATTGTTATGGCCAAGTCCTGCGATTATCACGAAACATTGCATCCAAAACACCATTTACAGAGCAACACCTCAAAATACACGAGTGATATTCTTGAGGCTGTGGTCCTTAACATCAGGATTTAAGCACTGCTTGAATAAATTGTGTGGTACTCAGCATAAACTGCGAATAAGGGTGCTTAAAAGATTACCAATTTTCTCTGTGAACCTCTTCTACTTATTTGTACATATGAAGTCTCCAGTAAAGTTGTTTTACACATAAGAAGTCATTCGGTTTTACTGTCGTTAGTACTACAAATTTGAGTACTTAAACTGTTTGTTGTGGTTTGACAGCGGTGCATGTGCAGCCGTGACATGTTTGCAATGTGGTTGCGATAATACGCAAATACCCAAATTTCTTTCGTATTATGATTAGTTTTATTAGAAGCAAATTCTTGAGATATGTAGAAATATCCTGTATCAAATATAAAATGTCATCTCAATTTGCTTTTCTAAAACTGTCATTTTTTTACCAAGAAGGATAATTCATTTTACATGCAACTAATATTGTTTGACATAAGGTATTATTATTTTCCAATTAATAAAAAAGTCTCTACAAAGCAGTATTAAGTCCTCAAATTAGCAATCTTTTTCAGCCACATCTATAACATCCTGTTAAACTAAACTTATTTTGCACTACCACTATGATGAAAGCTAACTTTTCTTAAACTCTTAAATAAATACCCATTGGACAGCAGCAACAACAGAAAGAGACCTGGGACTACACATGCCGAGTTGTCTTATTGTAAGGAAACGTTGTGAAAAAGTAAGACTCCAACAAACAAGGTGGTCAGAGCATTCTGACACATAGGAAGAGAGCACTGGTACTACACGAGTAGTGCAGTGTCACATATGGTATCTCTCTGCTCCACAGAAAGACTCCACATAAAAATGTCTAGTTATGACTTCACAAAAGCAAATTATATCATCTGATCATGTACAAGCTAAGTTAGCTTGTAAAAGACCATCAAACAGCAACATTGGTAAAAAGCTACAGACTTAACACGTATCAGTGCACATTATGGTTCTGCTACGACTCTTCAACGGCTTAGAGGTTGAAGCTTCCACCCGATTAAAAAGAAAAAAAAATGCATCCCTGCCCCTCATATGGGGACACTACTACAGTTACTAAAACATGACTGAAACTGAATCAATGGAATAATTGTTAGAGCCCACAAAGAAACCTCACTGGCGGTAACTTACTATGTTTAATTTCATTCAGGTACAAACTCAGCGTGTCTAAAATTGATGTGGTTAAACTTCGTCCAGTACAGAGAGCATGGAAGGTGTATAGCTACTACTGGGTGTAATCACTGTAGTTAGGAGCATTTTCATAGGCAGGTCTTTGCTGATGAATGCATGCAACTGTACAGAGCTAAAGATGAGAGTTTAAATTGGGATGTGTAGCAACTTCCAAGTATTCAGATTTTTTTCTGCACAAGATAACTAATACATTAGATGTGTAGTTTGTTACACAAGTTTGCAGCATCACACCAAAAATAGATTTATCTCGTAGTTCGTTTGCAAACTATTATAGGAAATAGTAGTATATACACTTTTGTTTTATTTTAGGTGGCGTTAGTATAGCAATAACCCACGCCTGGGTGTGGGTAATGCTAAATTTACCCACGGTTGGCGTGGTTTGGTCCCGAGGCGGCCCGAGGACCAAACAAAGCCAACCGGTAATTTAGCATTACCCACCCAGAAGTGGGTTATTGCTATTATATGACATTATTTAAGAAAAGAAACTATTACTTTTCTTAAATAATGGCATAGTATAATGCCTGTTTACTGCCCTTCCGCAGATGTCTGGCATCCGCGGCAGTTCTGATGTACCGCGTGCCTGCGCGGTACATCAGAGTTGAGCAAAAGCAACGGAGAAAGCAAGATCTCCGTTGCTTTTTAGTGTTTCGCTATGTTAAATGAGTTTAACATGGCGAGACAGTTTTAAAATAAACGGACATCTCCGTTGCTTATTTTAAACTGTCTCGCCATGTTAAACTCATTTAACATAGCTAAACACCAAAAAAAGCAACGGAGATCTTGCTTTCTCCGTTGCTTTTAAACACTGCCTCGCTATGTTAAATGGGTATAACATAGCGAGACAGCTTTAAAATAAGCAACGGAGATCTCCGTTGCTTATTTTAAAGCTGTCTCGCTATGTTAAACACATTTAACATAGCGAGACAGTGTTTTAAAAACGAGTTATACTAATGGAAAAAGTCCGGCACGGACCTTTTTCCATTAGTATAACTCGATTTACAACGGGCACGAGTTTTGGGGGGATCATGGTATAATGTTCAATAATTTTGTGTATATTGTGAATACACAATTATTTTCCGTGTTGTAGGTGTTTCTTGGAAAATTAAGCCAGCGCAGCCTTGTTTGTCTCTCTACATTGGTTATATTATAGGAGACAGTACTTCAGAGGTAGCAGAATGTACGGAAGAGACACAGTATGCATGGTTTACGCTGGTGTTTGGTACTCCCAAGGGAATGTTTTTAACATCGCTCTTTTGGAAGGGACACTGTACCCCATTCTGTTTCATCATTTCTTTGCCTGTGTGCACCAAGTTATTAATCAATAGTATTGAAGAGCAAAGGTGAGGCGTCAGCTTCATTTGGTACTAAGTTTGGGAAAGTCTGTAGAAAATCCATACGACAGTAGTACTTTAATAAATTATTATTGCAATTGTTATAACTGTTTATTTTGGAGAAGTGAAAGTAGAATGCAATGAAAGTAAAAACATTAAAGTAAAACTAGTGCAGATCTTGGCACCATTTTTAACGTAGTCAGTCTACAATGGCGCCATGATGAATTGATTTTATATTCCTTATAAGTTCAAGTTATGCCAGATTGAATCTGCCAAGGGATCTTAAAATAATAATTTCGGGGCAAGTATTATTCCTGCTAAGTGAGAAAGACTGGGACTCTTTCACTAGGCTAAAGTGATCATATCATCAAAATTAATAGCTAACAGTCTAAAAGAATTGAAAGGGGAACTTTGGATCCCTGTAATGAGAGACACGCAGGGTGACTTGCAAAGGGATTCATTATATGTTCGATATTATCGAATAATTCCACAATACACGCGGCATGTTCAACAACAGTTGCTTCGAGTTCTAACATCCCATGTTCTTGTTAAACAGTTTTTATTATTATTTTTTGTTTAATACTATACAGACAGTAACTCAAAACAGTTTTGAGTTACTATCTGTAATACTGTATTAAACAAAAAAAAATAATAAAAAGTTTAACTTATGGATGTCAGAACTTGAAGCAACATGCCGCAACTACTGTGGAATTGGAATATCTTAACTCTTTCATGTTAATCGATCAATTTAATAAATTTAATTATTATTACTAACCAGCTACACGGCATTAAGCTTTCTACCGGAACACACAAGACACTTTATGATCATAAATAGATAAAGATAATATATGCATTAAACCAAACACCAAAACACAGACATTACAAAAAACACCACTTTAAATTTAGGCACTAATCACAAATTAGATTTTCCAGAATACTTTGCCTGACAAGTTGTTTAAAACTTTTTTTTAATATTAAACTGGCTCTTTGGTACAAGAATTAAAAATATATATATACCTATCTGACAGACTCGCAGACTTACTGAAGGGAGTTTGCTGGAGCTTCACTTACTAGACTTTCAAAAGAAGTGTTTACCAAAACGCGCCTAACTCAACTACAACAGAGAATTATTTAGAGGAGCAATTATTGAGGAGATTAAATCACCTGACTCTCCAACCTCCAATCACTTCTCCAATGTATTTGAGTTAGGCGTGATTTTTCACAGCAATGATGATTGGTTCAGGTCCTGAGGAACCCGAACTGAAAAAAAAAAATGTACGTTTTTTTTTTTAAACTGTCGTGGAGAGAATTGTCCATTTAACTCGAACTCAGTGACTCCATATATCAGAGTCCATATTATTATATCAGTATGATCTCAAAAAAAAAAAAAAAAAAACGTAACTACTTGAAAACTTGAAAAGGAGGTGGCGCGCACCCCTGCGCCCATGCCTAAATCCGCCACTGAATCAGGTCTGTCATGAAGCTTGTGGTAATTGTCCTTGGCCAGTCTGAAAAAAGGGAGAATCACTGTTGCCTTCGTCAAAAGGGAATCACCATCACAATTTTTGGAAAGAATTTCTGGATCTTTAGAAAAATCTAGGTAATCGATGGAAAGAGTGTAATGGTATATTGGAACATTTTCATATATGGGAATGAAAAATAATGGTCTTCCAGCCTCATTGCAAGGAGTCCTGGAACAGAATTACTTCAGTTGTCTGTTCTGAAAGGAGGAACAGATCTACTTGAGTTGTTCCCTACACCACAGGATGGCAACAGATCTACTTGAGTTGTTCCCTACACCCCAGGATGGGAACAGATCTACTTGAGTTGTTCCCTACACCCCAGGATCAAGTTTCCATACTTGGTGGTCTGCTGGTCTTGCTAAGCTTGTCTGGTGCAAGGTTTTATTCTGACAATGTGTGAAGCCTGAACAATCAGACTGAGCTGAATCGCTTCCTCCCAGGCTATCATATAGCCAAACAATGAAAAAGAGTAGGGGATCGGGTACCCCCTTGGTTCTTTATGTATCATATCAATATGGCATTGTCTGTGTATACTTGCAGATATCTATGGGACCAGATATGCTTCAAGGCCTTCAAAGCATTGATGACAGCCAACATTTCTCTGACAGTTACATACTTCTGTCTTTCTAAAGGCTCTCACAGAGCTTGCACTTTTACTGCTTTTGAAATCCCCTCCACCCTAAGTCTGAAGCATCTGTGGTGACTAACTGGGGTGGGGGGTCAAAAGGAAAAATGAAAGACCTTGATTGCAAGCTATCTGGTCAAACCACCATACAGTCTCACTCTTTACAAATTCCAGAAATGCAGTCTGAAAGTCACAGTGTGCAGTTCTGGATTTTAGACTCATCTGAGGGACCACTGTAATTTCCTTATGTGTAGTCTGGCAAAGATCAGCATGATTTTATTTATTTTTATTTATTTGTTTACCGGGAAAGTTCAACTTGGAACAAAGCCAATTTTCAGCTGAGGCCCAGGCAGAAATGCTCCAGATGTATGTCTTTAAATTGTGGGAGGAAATCGGAGCACCCGGAGGAAACCCTCACGAACACAGGGAGGACATGCAGACTCTGTACAGATGGCACCCCAGCTGAGAATTGAACCTCTTGCTGTGAGGTGATAGCGCTACTGCTGCACCACTGCGCCATCCAAGAAACAAGAGGAGTGATTTCTGGCTCTGAAATTGTAGTTTATTGACCATTTGGGCAGTTTTTCTCTTTCAGCTCTCTGCTTTAAAAGTCCGTGTTTGTGCTCTGTGCAGCACTGCTAAGCTGGGGTAAACTATTACCAGTGCCAGAAAGTCTGCTCTTCAATTTTTTCCCTTAGATCTTGCTAGTTCTCTCCTCTCTTCCACTTTAATTAGCTTATTTGCCTAGCATTTCATCAGGTTTTTTGCAGCAATTATTGTAGCACACATAAGTGCTATCAGCACTAGACGTCCTATAAGGAAACAGCTCCAGTACTTCATAATGATGACCATCCCTCCTGGCATGTCTAAAGATCAGTTCCCTGTGCTTTCTCTTATTAACTTGGTGAAATTGGGCATTCTGAAGCAGTGTAGCAACTGCCTCATGTAAACAGACAACCCTCTCCTCTTATCTCCCAGCACTCAGACTTGTTTGAGATGCACTTATATCTCCAAACTGGAAGTCATGCACTCTCCGGCCAAGAACCGGAATAGCTGATCAAGGGGAGGTCAACACCTGCACCACACCACATGGAACGCATAGCCCTCCAGAACACCCACCATCACAGCTCTCACATAAAAACACAAATCACACACCCACCTTTGCGGAGGCTCTCAATAGAAATCTACCCAAACAGCAGAGACCTCCAAGGCAGAAATGCACTTGATCAGCACAACACAGCACAAACCACAAGACACATTGCTCACCTACAAAGTGTGCCCCTCAACCCAAGCCCCTAAGGCAAAACAGCTTGCCCAATACACTAATCATAGGTGACTCAATAGTGAGGCACACTGATGTCCCACTCACTAGGTTGAATAAGAAGAAGGTAACAGTCAGCTGTCTATCAGGTGCCAGAATCTGACACAACACATGCACTCAGGTCACTCCACAACAAGTACAATTATGACTTTGTCATTGTCCATGTGGGTGTGAATGACCTGAGATGCACCTCCCTGGACTACATGAAAAGAGACATGGTGGAGCTCTCGGATTATGTGACCCAGGCAGGTATGACCCTAGCCATGAGCAGCATCCTACCATCACCCAGATACCACAGTACAAGCAGAAAATGATTGACTTCAACAATTGGCTAAGTTTCTGGTGTCATTCTAAGGGGATTCAGTATCTGTCTGCTTGGGATGACATGATTGACAGACCTTGATGCTTTGCCAGAGATGGCCTGCATCTGTCACCCCTGGGTTTTCAGGTACTCGCTCAGGCTCTTGCCACCCCTATAGTGCCTTTCTTAGGCGGTGTTCCAAATACCAAATTACCACCATAACAGCTATAAATAAATGCAATCTGAGGGTCATGCTGCTCAATGCTAGAAGTCTAAATCTCAAGATACACTCACTCGAAGCACTCCTCAAAATGGAGAACATCGACATTTGTGCTGTAATGGAGACCTGGTTTAAAGCAGCAGAAGGCACCCCTGCACTACCAGGCTATAACTCATTTCACACCTTTTGGCCCCAGAACATGGATCAAAGCTCCAAAGGCGGTGGTGTCTCCATATTCATAAAGGATATGCACACCTCCAGACTAGTAGCCCAGCATAACGCACCTAAGATACTTCAGGTACAACTAACATAGGGTAAGATGGCGATTCAAGTCATAGCCTGCTATAGGTCCCCAACCATGTCCCAAGACTCTCACTCCACGTTTCTAAGCACCCTGGAAACTATTAAGGTCCAACCCAACACTCTCATACTTGGTGACTTCAACTACCCTCCATCAACTGGGAAAACTACTCATGCACCAATACACTGGACCAAAGATTCCTGAAATTCATCATTTCCAATGCTCTGGACCAGCTCATTCTTACCCCACTAGAGGAAGTAACATCCTTGACCTGGTTATCACTAACATGGGCAACTGTTGCTCTACACCAATAGTCTGTTCCTTCCTGGTTAGATCCAACCACAAACTAATCACCATGGAAATCCTCATCTCACCCACACTCTCCACAAAGATAACCACCATGAAAAACTTCTCCAAAGCTGACTTTGGGCTCCTAAAAACACAGGTGGCTAACTTCATGGCACCCATGCCAATGGAAAATGGATGCATGACTGCTGAATCATACACCCAATGCACTGTACGAACACGTACATAAATGCATGGAACTAGTCATACCCAACAGAACCAAGATGCTCTCCTCCAAAAAAAGGAAGCCAATCTGGTGGTCCCCTGCCATTAATAAACTGTACAACAGAAGGAAGAAACTGTTGCAGAAAAAGGTGAAATCCCAAGACTGGAAAAACTCCCTTATTAGCCTCAACAAAAAGTTAAGATCTCTCATCCAAACCTCTAAAGCCAGCTATGAAGGCAGAATTGTGGCAGGCACTAAAAACAACCACAAAGCCTTCTATACTTATATCAAGAATCTCCACAGCAATACCCAGATTTGCACTGAGTTACTGCAGAATGTTACCTCCCATACTGAGCCAACATACTGGCTGACAGATTCATTGCCAACTTTACCACTCTCTCCCCCCCAAAGGACCAATCATAATACTGGAAGAATGCCAGGCACCCAACATTACTGCAGCACAGGTTAAAGCTGCATTGTCCAAGGTTAAGAATACAGCTTCCATGGGAACCGGCAATATCTCTGGCTGTGTTATACATGAACAACAAAGTGAATTGTCACCACATCTGTGTGCCCTGTTTACTCACAACTAACCTCAGGCTTTGTCCCTACCAAATGGCGCACTGCTACAGTCATCCCTCTCCATAAAGGTTGAGCAACTACATACCCAGGGAATTATCGCCCCATGAGCCTGACGAGTCAGATATGTAAGGCTATGGAGGGTATCATCATGGACCTAATTAACTAGGATATAGGGAATCTCCAAACTCTAGATCTCATGCAATTTGGTTTTGTGAAAGGTAGATCATGCCTGCTCAACCTGGTTGACTCTTTGGGTCAGTCATCAGACCTGTGGATGAGGGTAAGGCAGATCATACAGCCTACCTTGATCTGGCCAAGGCCTTTGATACCATTCCTGACTTGGGAATTATTGATAAACTCACCACATTAAGCATCAACCGCTATATCATTAGGTGGGTTGCAAATTGGCTCACAGATAGAACCCACAATGTGAAAGTAGTGGACTCCAAGTCAGACTGCTGACCAGTCATGAGTGGAGTCCCGCAGGGATCGGACCTGGGTCCTCTTCTGTTTGGCATCTACTTCTCAGACGTCCAAGCCAACACAGAGGGACTCTGGCTGACCAAGTTTGCAGACAATTGCAAGCTGGGAGCCATTATTAACTCCCCAAGTGATGCAGACATCCTACAGAAAGGCCTCACTGAGACCAATGACTGGTGTTGAAACCATGGCCTTAAGCTTAATGCCAAAAAATGTGTTGTCATCCCCTTTGGGAAAAACTCAGTTCCCACTAATTACCACATCAATGGGAGCCCACTGAACATGAAAGGCGTTATAAGATATCTGGGGACATAGGTTGACAGCAACCTCTCCTTTGACCAACACATTGCCACTGTATTCAGAAAGTCATTCTATGTGGCATATCTCATTACCAAGAGTTTTGCATCCAGGGAGAAAGAGGTCATCATCTCTCTCTACTCTTCCCTCATTAGATCAGTCATCAAGTGTAATACCCCATTTGGCATGTACCTCACTAGACACTTGCAACAGCTGAAAAGGCCACAAAAGTATCTCATGAAGAGGATCCTAGGCCTTAAACACATGTCCTACATGGACAGACTCAAAAAACTCCAGCTATTCTCTTTCTCATATCATCTACTAAGAGTCGATCTCTGCTTGACTTACAAAGCCATGTCTAACCCAGCTCTGTTAGAAATGCTACATCTAAAGAAATCCCAATCCCTCCACACCATATGCTCCAGAGACCTCAACCTCATTAAAACAGTCAACAGAATATGCTGGAGCGACAGGTTCATAACCCAGAGACTGTCCATCCTCTGGAATAGACTTCCCATACATATTAAGCAGAGCACCTTACTGGCCCTCTTCAAGAGAAATCTTGATGAGTGGATGGGAAACAGAAAGTTCACCCCCGGGATCACTCCAGTGACTCTACTTGATAGAGGCACTGGGAACTAACGTTGGGCGGCACAATGCAGGGCACTTCTATGGGCTAGGCTTGTAAAGGATCCAGGGCCATTAGCCTAGTACACACCTATGAGTCTCTCTCCTATGCCTCACAGCTGGCTTGTCCCCTGGGATACTGTTCTCCAGACGAGGATTCCTTGGAAGGTGATTCCCCACCTGAGGACATCACCTTTGGGGAAACCATTTCCAAAATGAGCAAATACTTTAACTGGGATTCCACACAAATGACAGAAGTAAAGAAGAGGTATTACAAGCTTCTGCAGATGGAATCCCCCAACCCCTCACCCATCCCTCCAGTAATTCAAGACTATTTGGATGCTTTTGCCTTAGTTTCCAACACTCAAGAGTCTCAGCCACCTGCCCCTGAAAGACCAGACAGCTTCTACAATGTTCCTGATGACTTCAAATTCTTTATTAAACCTCCCATCATAGACCCAGCTGTTATTGCTGTCTCAGCAGACAAAATCCAGACAGCTACCCTTTTCTTTTCTGTTGCCATCAGATAAAGATAGCAAAGTGATAAACAGGTAAGGAAAGAAAATGTATACTTCAACCCTGGACTTTAGAGCCATTAATTACCAAACTCATTACCGCCAAACCACAAGTTTCCTGTAAACTTTTTTCAGCCACACAAGTCACTAGACACTCCATTAAATGCAGCTATGATGCTGCAAAAGCATCAGCTAAGTCAGCTACATTAGCATCAGTCCTTCGTGGGTACTCCTGGTTCAGGCTACAGCCACTGCCAGATTACTTCAAAAACAGTAATGGATGCCCCTCTTGAGAATAAGTTCCTCTTTGGAAAACAGCAGAATTGTTTAAAAATCTGCAGAAGAGCAAGGAGCTGCAGGACCTCAAGTACCTCTGTCTCACCAGTGCCCAATTTTCACAGAAACTACCATGCCAAACCAAGTTGTCAGGAAGGCCTCTGCACCACCTACTTCCAAATCCAGAAAAGGTGCCAGGAATCCTTCCATTACCAGACCTAGCACTTCTCAAACCAATCAATGACAGCCCTTTCCTGACAGGCCTAACAATGTGTGACTGTCAAAATGCCCCTTACCTCCTTCCCCTTTCTTCCCATCTCTGTCTTCCCCTGTGGCAACAAATCACCTCAGACAAATGGGTTTTATCAATTGTGGAAAAAGGATATTTCATGACTTGACAGGAAAAACCTTCCCCAAAAGGTATCCCCCTCCCACCAACAGACCAAATCCATCTCATCCCTCAAGATTTTCAAGATCTGGTTCTACAGGGCACAACAGAAAGGGTGCCCCCAGGACAGGAAAGTTTTGCAGAACAAAAGGCATTCAATTCTTCCCATACTTAGACGACCTCCTCAGCCAGGCAAAAAATCCAAGTACTCTGCAGACACAACTTCAATTCACCATTTCCCTCCTTGAAAGCCTGGGTTTTACAGTCAACCTACTCAAGTCCTCCCTTACTCCTTCCTAAGGTCATATTTTCTTGGGTTGCAAAATAAGAATGGATTTTATGAAAGCTTTTCTCCCACTAGAAAAGGTCACTTCACTGACCCACTTCTTTCAAAAACTTCTCCTAGTCAGTTGGATTTCAGCCAGGGAATTCCTTCATCTCCTGGTTCTGATGGCAGCCACTCTTCCCATATTGCCTCTTGCCATGCCACACATGAGGAAGTTTCAATGGTATTTGAAGAAGGTCTGGTCCCAGCATGGCCATCTACTAGAGCTTCAGGTCCCATTCCTTCCCTGTCTAAAGAAGAGAATCAGGTGGTGGATTCAGCAAATTCATCTGAATCCAGGACTTCCATTACAGCCTCTTGCTGCTGTTGCAGTTCAAAAGATGTACGCAGATGCATCAGATCTGGGGGGGGGGGCACTATGAATGGACTCAAGGTGCAGGGCCAATGGGACCCCTACCTGCGGAAAAAACACATCAACATAAGGGAAATGACTGCCCTTCTAGCTCTGAAGGCATTCCTTCCCCTCATACACTCAGGTCCCTTCAAAATCTTTACAGACACCACCAAGGTCCTGTGGGACATCAACAAGCAAAGGGAACCAAGTCTTACTCTGCAGGCTGGCCATCCAAGCATGGAAGCTGGTCAACCTCTCCAATGTAACACTTCAGGCAGTTTACATTCCATCACAAAATGACCAGGCGGATGCTCCCAGCGGATCATTTTCCCAGAATCAAGAATGGATGCTGCACATAGATGTTTCCTGGACATAGTCCACTAGTGGGGTACACCGCAGATCTGTTTGCCTCCCCTCAGAACAGACAACTACAGCTATTCTGCTCAAGCTCCCCCTTCCCCACAAACTTGGAGAGTGGACACCTTCACAATTTCCTGGAAGGGGATGTTTCTGTATGCATTCCTCCCCTTCCCTCTTATACAAAAAAATTTTCAGCAGGACAAGCCAAAAATCTTGCTGGTGACTCCCTTTTGGCCAAGGAAGCACTGGTTCCCCCTACTTTTGTCCCTAGCGAAGGACAATCACCACAAGTTGACTCACAGGCTGGATCTCACACAACAGAAGGGATCTGTTACCCACCCACACCTGCAAACTCTCAAACTAACCCTGTGGGTGATAAACTTATGATCCCAATTAGACACCTTTACTGAGAGGATGTGCTCTGTCTTGCAGGAGACCAGAAAACCCACTACCAGGAGATCCTATTTATCCAAATGGAAAAGGTTCTCCACCTGGTGTCTTCACAGACAACTAGACCCCTTTCAGGCAGATATACCTCTAGTCTTATTTGTGTGAGCGCATAAAATCTGAACTTTCTTACTCCTCAGTGAAAGTCCATTTGTCAGCTATCAGCCTGCTTACATCTCAATCCACCATTACTATTTTGATTAGAGGTAAAACTCTTTCTCAAAGGGGTCCTTCACATCAGACCAATGAGAAAACCCATCCCTCCTCCTTGGGATTTGAATTTTGCTCTGGAAAAACTCACTACTGCTCCAGCAGCTACAGCCACCTTAAAGACATGCACTTGGAACACAGTGCTTTTTGCAGCCTTAACTTCAGCCAGAAGAGTGTCAGAGTTAAAGCACTCATGACTAACCCACCTTACCTCATTTTTCAGAAGCATAGGGTCTCTCTTCATACAAACCTCTCCTTCATACCTAAAGTGGTCAATGAGCTATCCCTTAACCAATCTACTCTTTTACCCACTTTCTTTCCTTCCCCACAGAATGACAGTGAGAGAGGGCTCCATTCCCTTGATGTTCACAGACAACTTAGATTATATCTGAATAAGACTAAGGATATCAGAAAGTCCAACCAGTTGTTTGTATCTTTCCAACCCAGGGCTCTGGGAAAAGCAATATCCAAACAAACTATCTCTTCATGGATTTCCAAAACAATATCTTTCTGCTACTTCTTCCATGGAAAACAATTACCCAACACACGGTGAGCCCACTCAACCAGGGCTGTGGTCTCGTCAATGGCATTCAAAGGACTAGATACAGCCACCATTTTAGAGGCAGCCACATAGTCTTCATTCCATACTTCCACTAAATATTATAAACTGGACTGCATCTTGAGAGCTAGGACAGGATTTGCTAAAGCAATCCTCCATGGATTCTCGGAGAATCCATTCGTCTTTCACCTCCCATAACACATGTTGAGCTTTGGTACATTCCCTCATGTTAGAATACTGCAACAGGAGAATAGGACAGGATAGTTGTGTAAAATCTTATCATAACCATAGATCTCCCTCTCTTCCATGTTGCAGTATTCCTGTGCCACCATTCTACCCCCTCTAGGATCTTTTCCCTTTCTGGATGGTATCCTTATCAGCTTACCTTAAACTATTGTCCGACTGGGACATTCAGTTTTGAGGTCTGTGTGTGGACGTCACATTTATGGGCCACAGTTTATGGTTCTTGTGTGTGACATCCCACGCACCATACAGCAGCCAGGCTAAGCTTTTGTGTATGAGCCGGACGTTTGGGTCACCTCAGGTTAGAATACTGCAGCATGAAAAAGGACATCTATGGTTATAGTAAGATTTTACACAACTAATTACCAAGGTGTAGGTCTTTTTACCTAGCCTTTCCAACATTCTAGTTTCCTTGTCAGAAGGAAACAGGAAGGCTTGTCAGTATTAAAGGACAACTATGGGCAAATGATGAAAAAACATATATTTTTTATCTAGTCATGATTTACTACACATCCCAAAGCTGCTTTCAACCAAAAAAGTATTAATTCTAATTTTTTTTCTCCTGTCTGCCCTCATGGGGCAGACATCCTGATAAGAGTAATTTCCTTTGAAAGGCTAAATGTGTCCCAAAATGCAGTATGACAGCCCTGATTGTAAGAACAATTAGCCCTACCCTTTGCTGTCAGATAAAACTTCCCTTCACTTTGAATGAAAAACCTGAAAAATATTGCCAAGTTTAACAGTCAGTAGATCAAGTGCCATTGACTGTACTACACTGAGTTTTACAAATGTTCTTACTCATCTACTGCACTTTTTCTAAAAGAAGCTTGCAAAAACGTCAACAAATTACTGAGTTAAAAAAGACTTTTTACAAAAAAGCAGTTTTGTTACTGTCAGTTCTTGACCAAGTTACTCCTCCCTTCTCCCTTCCTTCAGTGAAACGGAGTCTCACATTTCCAGCTTAGCTAGGTTCAGCTAATTAGCAACCTTGCATGACAACAGACATCAAACAAATCTCAGCCTAGTGTGCCACTAAAACTGTTCCCTAATGACTCTTCTTCTTAGTGTTGACTAACACTATCCCAGGAAAACTGGAAAAAAAATGCTAATCTCAATCCACCATTCTGTCCTGTATTTCAGTTTTCTCAAGTTTATACAGAGAAATATTGGATTTGTATTATAACATTACCTCACCACGATTTTTGGAAGCTGCAGTGGTGCAGCGGTAGCATTGTTGCCTCACAGCAAGAGGTTCTCCTGTTCGATTCTCAGCTGGAGTGCCTTCTGTGTGGAGTCAGCATGTCCTCCCCGCGGTCAAGTGGCATTCGAAAGACATGCATGAATGGGCGTGCCTTCATTGAAGGTTGGGTGTCGGGCTGGCAACTCGGCACCATAAAAATCTACTGCCAATCATTAGCGGACCGGAGTTCCGCTGTGGTGACCCCTAACCGGGAAAAGCCGAAAAGACAAACAAACCCCACCGAGATTTTCGCGCAGAAATGGGCAAGTCCTACACGACTGACGGGGCTTAATGACAAGCCATGCAGATTATACAGTGAGATGGTGAATATCCATTGTGAATATTCATTCTCTGGTCGTTTTTAAACACAAGCTTCATGCCTTTTTATGTTATCTTTAATTAGAGTTACTATAGCTTTTAGTACATGATGTGTAAAACAGAGATTAAATAAAGTTGTCCTCATATTCTACATTTATAAGTGTACCGTCGAAAGCACTGCATGTCCTGGGTGTCTGACTTGCTTTGTCACTTTGTACTTAACCACATACTGTGTTTTAGGGTAAGAACCAGGTCAGAAGGGCAGTATGTACGCAGTATACACAAGTTCCCATTTTGCAGTCCATGCCCATAACCCGTGCACCCCCCCACCTTTCTTTTGTTTAATGTTGTGCAGTAATTGCTTTTGCAGGGGGGGCAAGCCCCCCTGCACCCTCCCACCTTTCTTTAAGCATTTTTCTGGAGATAAAGCAACAAGCAATATTTTGAGGCAGTGGGACAATAAATACATACAATAAAAGCAATAAAAAATTACATCCCAGAAAGTACGCCACCTGCACCCCGCACCTTTACAGAATACGAATTTTAAGTCTGTGTAATAGTTTTTATACGTGCAGCATATTATGTGTTCACACCCCTCCCCTTTAAAGAATTATAATTCTCAGCGTAATAGTGTAATACTTTTGTATAAATGCAGCATATTTATTTATTTATTTTATTTTTATTTTATTTTACATTTGTTGACCAGGCTAGTCTAACTGGATATATGTCCATTTTCAGTAGAGGCCCGGGGAGATAAGCTCCAAGACAAACTCTTAACATAAAAAATTACAAAGAAATATAAAAGATGAAATTATAGTAATATATACACTGACAAATCAGGTTAATAAGAAATAATTTGACGAAGAGATATCAAATACAATGAAAACTGGAGTTTCAAAAATGACATGCAGGTACATTCCATAATGCAAAAAGGAGGCATACAGGCTAGTTCAATGTACAGGTAAAGTACATCACTTAATGGCAAAGGAAGAAGGAGGTATACAGGCTGATGCCATATCCGGTATATTACACAATGTAAGATGCAGCTTAATGATCAGTAGTAGTAGTAATGAGTTACAAAGAACAATTTATAATCATTTTTTTTTTTTTTTTACAAATAAGTGAGAGAGAGAAGGAAAATAATGAGATACAGAGCATAGAAGTCATATATTGTTTAAAAAGGAAATGATAGAAAAATTAATTTAAAAAAAGGGAAGACAGAGCATAATTTGGGTAGAGTAGATGTTTAGGCAGGTTTAGTGCAGTGGCATGACCAGTGTGTTTTGAGGAAACGTTTCAGTCTTTTTTTGTAGAGTGATAAAGAGGAAATTGAGGAAAGGTCACAGGGTAGAAGATTCCAGAATTTTCCCACGGTATTGGAAAAGAGAGAATCCCCAGTCCTGTTGTTAGATTTAGATGTTTTAACTAGAAGTTTCTGAAATGAACATAAGGACTTCAGATTATTATAGGGGGTGATGACGGCAGAGAGACCAGGAGTATTGGAAGGTTGGTAGAGAGTTTTATGTGCAATGATTAGTTGGTGGTACGTGATCGGATTCTGTAGTTCCAATCATTCAAGCTGCTTTAAATTAACACAGTGGTGAGTTTTAAATGGGTTGCCTGTAGAAAATCTGGCTATATTACTGTAGGAGCTTTCCAACTTACTGAGGTTGTTCTTAGGTTGGTGAAAATGGAAGAGGCATAGAGGAGTGTAGAGATTAGATGAGTATGTGCAATAGTAGTTCTAGCTGTGGGTGATAGGAAGGGTTTTATTCTGTACAGAGAGACAAGTTTTTTGTTGACAGACTTAATAGTGTTGACGTGTATGTCAAAGGAAAGATTGTTGGCTATGGTGACACCAAGTAGCTTGGTAGTTAGATCGGGTGATATAATGATGCCATTAGTGGAAGAAACAGAAAAATCTAAGGGGGAGGACTTCAGATTTGGATTGAAAAGGAGGAGTTTAGTTTTTTGGGGTTTAAGAGTAGGCAACGATGTGTGAACCATTGTTCCACAGTGTTAAAGACATTTTGGGTAAGGGAGTGAAGGTCAGAGGCGGTTTTAGCAGAGCATATAAGTGTGGAGTCATCAGCATATTGTATGGAAGTAGCTTGGGGAATTGCTTGATGAAGGTCGTTGATGAATATGGAGAAAAGGAGAGGTCCTAATATGGACCCCTGAAGTACACCAAGGTTAACTAGTAGGTGGGTAGTTAGAGTGTTATGCCAAAGTACAGCCTGTTGTCGTTTATTTAAGTAGGATTGGAACCATTTGATAGAGAGTGCATGTAAGGACAGGGATTTGAGGATATCTATCAGAATTTGATGAGTTACCATATCGAATGATTTGGACAGATCGATAAATAGTGCTGCGGAGAGCAAATTGCAGTTACGGTTTTTGTTGATACAATCTGTAAAGGAAAGGAAGGCAGTGGTAGTGCTATGGGAAGGTCTGAAACCATGTTGACAGATAGAGAGCAATTTATTGTGGATTAGGTGGTCTAGCAATTGTCTATGTATGCATTTCTCTATGATCTTTGCCAAAGGGGAAAGAAGAGCTATGGGACATTAATTGGAGAATTCTGTGGAGTTGCCACCTTTGTGGATGGGGATAATATGGGAGACTTTCCAGATACTAGGGATGTGGCCTTCACTAATAGTTCTATTGATAAGAAGGAGATGGGGTAAGCAATCGATCTGGCAGATTTCTGTAGGTATTCAGCAGATATTTGGTCTGCTGAAGGAGATCATGGTTTCAATTTTTGGATTAGGGCAAGAATATGGGTTGTTGGGACTGGTTGGAGAAGAAATGGTGGGGGTGGAGTTTTGTTGTAGGTAGGTAAAGTAAAATTACCAGATGATAACTGACTGGTTAATGTTTGGATAGCGTCAGTAAAAAAGGAATTGAAGGCATTGGCAGTATACATGGGATTTTCTTGGTCAGTATTTTGTGGATTTGGTGTACTGGATTGACCTGGATGTAGTAATTGGTTGACGCTCACCCAGAACTTTTGTGGGTTATTATGGCTAGCCTTCTGAAACTGAAGGTAGTAGTTTCTTTTATCTAATAGTATAGCTTTCTTAGTGTTATTTCTTAATTCTCTGAAAATTTGTTGGTCAGCAGGATTTTTGGTCATTCTCCATTTAGCCCAGTATTTATTTCTGAGATGCATTTTCTGTTTGGTTTCTTTAGAAAGCCAAGGGGAAGATTTGGTCTTGAATCTGATTGCATGGGTTGGGGCATAGTGATCAAGAATGGCTAAAAATTTTGAATTAAAGTATTGTACCGCTTCTTCTAGTGGGAGGTAATTTAAGGGAGACCAGTTGTTTGCTCTAAGTTCCTTTTGGAAGAGATCAGGGTTGAAGTTCTTTTTGGATCTGATATTCCTGATCGTGGTAGGAATGGAAGAATAGGATTTATGCCTGATGATATAGGTAAGTGAGTGGTCACTTATATCATCAGGAAGGGTTCCAGATTCATATGTCTGGGGATGGTTGTTTATCAGAATCCAGCCTAATGTGCTTTCCTTCTTGTTGTGTTTGTTTATCCTGGTGGGGGAGGTGATGGTTTGGGAGAAACCATGAAGGTTAATGTGGGTGGTAGGTTGGCTGCTACTACAGCAATTCCAATCAATGTTTATATCACCAAGGATTATAGTTTCTTGGGGCAGCTTATGAGATAACCAGCATAGGATATTTTCCATGGTGGTATTGTTGTTACCAGGAGATAGATAGATGCAAATAATATAGATGGCTTTGGCTTTGTTAAGTTTAAGTTTGGATATGAGAATTTCTGCACTGGTATTAGGTGGTGGTTTAGTGTCATAAGTAGTTAATTGTAATCCTGATTTAGATAGAATAGCAACCCCCCACCCTTTTCGGTTACACAGTCGAGTCTTAGCATATTATACCCTGGTGGGATGACTTTATTATCTTTAGTTGCATGTTTTAGCCAGGTTTCTGTTAAACAAAGAATGTCGAAGGAGTAGACCTCTAAGAGGGCATGGAGATGAGCTATTTTATTGTTAATGCTTCGAATATTAAGGTGAGCTACAAGGAGTGAATTAGATTGTCTAGTGATGAAAAAATGAGTGGATTGGTTGGGGTTGGGGAGAGAGCTTGGGTTTGTTATTGGCCTTTGGTTTGGGTGAATGTCTACATCTTTTAATAAGTGGAGTTGTTTGAGATAGTATGGACTAGGGAGTTTGCTATTTGTGAGTAGGGATTTCCTGGGATTGAGGTTGTTATATCTAATGTGGTGCATTCTGTGATATTTTGCTAGTAGGTAACTAGCAGTAGTTGTTATTTTTGGCATGGTTAGAGAGGATGGGTAGATATAGGGAGCTGGTTTGTTTGTTAGGGTGGTGAAAGTATGGAAGTAATGGAGTTTTATAGGAGGAGAGTATGAAGGCAACAGTAAGAGGTGGAAGTAGTATAATAATGAGTAGTAGTTGGAAATGAGCAGTAGAGTGTGGTTTATCCATTTTAATGGGTGAGTAAGTAATTGTGTTATTTGTAGGTATGGAAGTATAGTAGGTATGGAGGAGGGCTGGAGAGGGGTGTGTGTGGAGATTAAGGGGAGAAGTTTGAGAAGGAAGGAGTGGAAGTAAATGAGCAAATAAAAATGTTTACCTAGAGTACTGAGCGGAGGAAGGGGTGTGGCTTGTAAGTATAAGTGTAGGACCCCGGGGTGGGTGGGAATTGGGGGTAGGGAGTGGGTAGAAACAGGTAAAGAAGCAGCTGTGGAAGAAACAATCAGCAGTACAGGCTACAGAAGGTAAGTTTGTTAAGTCAGAAATGGGTAAGAACAGTGATGAGAGAACCTAGAAATGGTAGTAAAAGATAGTATAATATAGGGTGTAGTTGGAGGAGCTAAAAAACAGGTCTGGGACTACAGAAAAATAAGGTAAGTGATATAGACACAGGAGGATAAGAGTAAGATGAGATTGGGAGAAGGGTGCCCCCTAGTGGACAGGTCTATAATTGCAGGTAGCTATATGAGGGAGGTAGCTGTGTAAAGACAGGAGAAGAACGAGAGCTAGGATGTAGTAGTGAGCCAGCAAACATACTTTTCTTGTATCCTTGAGTGGGGATGCAGGGAGTTTAAGGCTGAGAGGTGAAGCCCGTGGTATTTGGAGAGGGTCCTTAGGTTCCTATAGTCTAGTGCTGGAAGCACAAGAAGAGCAGGGAAACTTAAGGAGGAAGAGAGACAAAGTAGGGGAGAGAAAAATAAAAGTTAGCACAAGTTAGGCTAGTGTAGTCAAGTTACACAAGATATTCACTGAGACAATGTATAAAGATAGTAACAATACATTTCCATTTACTTGTTGGCAACAATATAAGAAAACAATTATTTTAAACAAGAGAAAAGTTTTTCTAATCAGAAGCAGTAAAACTAAGTTAGCAATAAACATTTCCTAAGTGACTAGCAGTTCTCAGAACAGCTATGCAGCTAGCCTTGGGATTTAATACAGCCGACGTAAGGGATTGATAACCAGGTGTTCAATTATCAGCAATGAAGCTCCTAATACTCTACAAAATTCAGGTGCCAGAAGGGCTACTTGTGGTAATCATCATTTACCAGGAAAAAGTTAATGGCCATTAACCAATAACTGCATATAAGCAATGAAGCAACTACAACATTGTAGTGCTTGAGGAGCACTTTATGGAGTAGAGTGTGGAGACCTGTACGCAAGTAATAAGCTCAACAGTTCCGGTGAGCCTGTAAGGTATTAGAGCTCCAAGGACTCTTCAGGGCAGGAGAATCACTAATATGTACATAGTGTCAACAAATGTAAGGAACACCACTGTGTTTAACTCAGAGTTGGCTAGTTCCTTGAACACTGGCACTATAATGACCCACTCTGGCCACTTTAAGTGGTGAGTGCTCTGCTGAAGGGAGGGTACTGAGTGAGCTGCTAGGCAGCAGAGTAGGTACTGTGATCCATTTAGAGTCTCTATATGACAGCCATAGTTAAAAGGCCATTTTCAGGCTGAAACGCTAAAACAGTAAATGTAGAAAGTGAAAAAACGGCTGTTCTTTCAGTTAAGGTTAAGGGGTATCGCCAAATTCGAGAGCCGATTACAGGCATGACACAAAATATTAGTAGTGCAGGCACGCTCAGAACTGGCTTCACTAGTGCAGCATTCTAATAATTAGCCTGTTGCTACTAAATAAGGTTCTAAATTACCTTAACTGTTGTGTAATAATCCATGAAAAAAAAGCAAAACTACAGTTAGGTATGTGAGCAAGTTGAAATGCCCTCGCTATGCCACCACGTGGATGGCGCAGTTCAAAAGAGCCAAATTCAACTCTGGGGACCAGTGGTGAATGTTAAACCACCCATGAAAGGTACCACTAGGGTACGAGAGTGGCTACAGCCGTTGCCAGCTTACAAAACAGACAATGAAGTTCGAGGACTGGTTTAATTTACATCAAAACAATTAATTGGACTGAGCTAGCGCACTACCCTTGATCAAAAATGTACTGCTGGGTTTGAAAAAAATTCTGTCTGTTGTCGGCTTACATTAAACAAATGAGAATAGGGGATAAGTTTAATCTATACCACAACATAAATAAACTAAGCAAGCACTCTACAATTACTTCAAAAATGAGGCGGGACACAACAATTGACCACGCCGGTAGGAATACCGGCTTTCGAAGAACTAAAACTAGTCAATAAATAAGCAATGCACACACTATACGAAGCTCCACAAGAGAGGTAGATACAAAGTAAGCTATAGAGGTATGCACTTTAGTAAAATATACTCAGCAACAGTATTTATGGAGACATTGCAATTATATACATACTAAAGCAATGTAAACAGCAGCAGAGTAATTAATGGTTGTTATATTCACAGTGCACTCTTAAACATGGCAGCAATTAGACTGGCGAAACAACAACACTCATATACAATACATACCACAGGGAAGAAAGATGCTGGGAGAGGAGCAGACAGCTGCCAGGGCCTTTTCCAGATTACTAAAGATGGCACCCCACTAAACCCAGGGTATTTATGGGAGTATAGAGGAAAAAAGATGGAAAGGGGAGGAGAGTAGGGGGAAGAGCAGGTAAAGGTAGGTGGGGCAAGAGACAGACAGCATCAAAACAGACTGAGTGATATCATTGCAAGATGTGAAAAAGGTATGAGACGAAAATGAGGAAGAAAAGGCAATGGTAAGAGACAGACAGCTGGTACCAAGGGACAGGGAGAAGGTTAGACAGTGAAGAGATGAGAAGGGAGCTAGGTTCCTAAGCAGGAAACAGGTAAAGAAGCAGCTGTGGAGGAAACAATCAGCAGTACAGGCTACAGAAGGTAAGTTTGTTAAGTCAGAAATGGGTAAGAACAGTGATGAGAGAACCTAGAAATGGTAGTAAAAGATAGTATAGTATAGGGTGTAGTTGGAGGAACTAAAAAACAGGTCTGGGACTACAGAAAAATAAGGTAAGTGATATAGAAACAGGAGGATAAGAGTAAGATGCCCCCTAGTGGACAGGTCTATAATTGCAGGTAGCTATATGAGGGAGTTAGTTGTGTAAAGACAGGAGAAGAGTGAGAGCTAGGATGGGGAGTTACGAGTAGACGGTAGAAGGGGTAGTGAGTGTTAGATACTAAAAAGGGAGTGGGGTAGAGCCTGCTGGTTGCCCTGAATCAGAACGTGCTTTGGCACCTATAGTAATGGTACAATGGTGGAGAAATAATCAGGCAGTAGTTAGACAGCAAACATACTTTTCTTGTATCCTTGAGTGGGGATGCAGGGAATTTAAGGCTGAGAGGTGAAGCCCGCTGGTATTTGGAGAGGGTCCTTAGGTTCCTATAGTCTAGTGTTGGAAGCACAAGAAGAGCAGGGAAATTTTCTTGTATCCTTGAGTGGGGATGCAGGGAGTTTAAGGCTGAGAGGTGAACATATTCTGTGTTTGTTTGAATAGGTAAATCTGTTTGGATTGGTACAGCATTTGTAACTACACATTCTACCAAATTATTCAGTCTAAGATGCAATTTATTGAAGCTTTTGACCACTGCAAATTGGAAATCCTGGTACCAGCAAATAAGGGAGAAAAGGCTTTGTATTGAAATAATTACAACGTTTAGCATACTCATCTTTCTGAGGATGGTTTTCCCATGTTTATTCAAAGCAGTTTTCAAAATAAACGTAATGAGCAGAGTGCTGCGTGGAGTTTGGCCAGTACTTGCTACTGCGCATCTTTTGGGGTAATGCTCTAATACAAAACCAAAATATTTGCTTTGGATTGTGTAGTGCTTTCTGGGTGGTCACATGGTAATTTTTGCATACTTACATTTTCAAACCATAACAGTAGTGCCAATCTTTACCTAACAATTTACTATGTTTTGTTTCTTCTTAACAACAACCTCTGTAGCCTCTTATGTGAGCCATTACATTTTGTTACTATAGATTCACACAGCCTTTTTTTAGTTGTATACTTTTCATATATATCTCTTATCCATTCAGCAGCAGACTTGACTTGTGGAGAAAGCTTCCAAGTTATAAAGCTTTTCTAAGTAGTAGTAGTAGTACTACTACTTTGGTTAAGGTTACAGAGTTAAGAGTACATGAATTGGCATCCATTTCATGAAAAACAGTCCTACATTGCAATAAATTTCATTGTTTGCTCAAGACAAGACAAAACCTTAATCAAAAATCATTGTGGATTCTACCATGTCAGAGTAAAAGTGTAAGGCCAAATTAGGTACACTTGTGATGTATCCTGGTCTGACATCCACCACTACTACCCTTCTGTCCCCATTGCACCTCCCTCAATTCATTCAGGAGTTTACATACATGATGACACATATATCTTGCAACACTGCCAGCAGCTGTACCAACCTCTTTAGAAAACACTGCTGTAATGTCTTTGTTAATCAATATGATAGATCCATGCTAGAGCTAGACAACACACATCAGTTCAGCAAGGCGGGGTCCGTTTGGCTTTGCTCCACACTTCTCTGTTACACCATATAGATCATACGATCATATATGCATGCATGCATGCAGACATACACACACACACTGACACTCACCACTCTCCAGAGCAAGGAGATGCCAGTCCAGCTTTGATCCATATTTTTCTGTTACACCATACACCATGCATGCCTCCATACATGCGCACACATGCATATACATGCACATGTAATCATACACACATGCACAAAAATACCAGCAGGCCTTTTCTCACACACACACACACACACACACACACACACACACACACACACACACACACACACACACGCACACACACGCACGCACACACGCACACATGCACACATACACAGTGTGCTATTGAAGTGCGTTGCAATACCCACCTCTCCACAGAACACTGCTTCAATTTCCACTGAGTTGTCTGAGCTACTGACTCATAATACACCCTGACATCACATGCAGACATACAATGTACCAGTGAAGACAGGTGCTTTCCCCACCACTCCAAAAGCAGTGCTCCAATGTCTGAGGGCAAAAGCCATATATGATGTCAGCTCAATACCCACAATTATTGCAGAAAGCCAACTGCACAGACGTAACTCTGTCCCTAGCAAGTCAGCTTAACACGACATTCCATCTTTCACTTGTTCTCTGGTACACCATGGACACCCTGCGTGCACACAGACACACACACAGACACACACACACACACACACACACACACACACACACACACACACACACACACACACACACACACACACACACACCATGTACTGTTGAAGTGTGTTGCATTGCCCACCTCTCCACAAAACACTGCTTCAGTTACAACTGAGTGTCAATTCATACCGGTTATTTCTTTGAAGGAAAATAGGCTCACAGGTATGACGGAGGTACCCGTTGGCAATATTCGTAAAGAAAAAATACTTAAGTTTTGAGTCAGACAGGCAACAGAGGCAAAGAAGCTTAATTTACTGTTAGACATACACAAGTACAAACAGCACCTACACTATTGAATGATTGGTAAGTTCTACAATGATGATATATTTCCACCTGGCAAGTGCCATAGCCTGCTGAAAACATGCTGCACCAAAAATGACAATTAAATAAGTACACACAGCAATCATGTCATATACTTTAGGAATCCTTGCAATACTGATGTCTGAACAATGCAAAGAATTTGATTGTTATGGACCATTCAAGGCATCCACTGTAAATAGTTACTGCAAAGTGAATAATAGTATTATAGGGTATGAAGCTTATCTTCTGTAATACATTTATTATACTTGTGGCAACAGAACATGTACTAGTAATGGTTTGAGAATAGTAAGAGTCTAGCATGTATAAACTATGTACCAAGAGATGGAAGTAGTGATGCTCTTCTGAAAGTAAAAGATTGGCTTTCTGACTGCTGCTGAGCATCTTAGGTGACACTATATATGTATATACATATACATATACGTATGTGTAAATATCTCTGTAGAACAAGGTGTAAATGCAGTGAGCTTAAAGAAACAGGACAGATGACGACAAGTTTGACTCCAGCTTGCAGCTACATATATATATATATTTAAACTGCATGTAGAATAATTATTGGGGAGAGTGACACCCCACAAATTATTACACTGATAATAAGGTCCTAAGCACACAATCAGTTGTGAGGGACTTGGGCACCCAGGTTGATAGCAAACTGACTTTTGACCACCATATTGCCTCCGTTGTACGGAAAGCGTTCTACATAGCTCACCTCATTAGTAAGGGTATCTTATCCAGGGACAAGGTGCTCATAACATCCCTGTATTCCTTATAAAACCCATTATTGAGTACAATGCCCCTTTCGGCATGTACCTCACAAAGCACATGCAGTAGCTGGAGAGACCACAGAGGTTCCTCACTTGGAGGATCCAGGGCCTCAAACATCTACCCTACACAGATAGGCTAAAAGCCCTGTCCCTCTACTCTTTTTTTTTTTTGCAGCATGCAAACGAATTAAACAAAAAATCTGAGAGAAACCCTGAGCTAACTAAGATCAGTCAAAGAAAGAAGGCCAGCAGGGGCAAAGTCTGTGTGTGTGGGGGAGGGAGGGGGCAGCTACCAGGAAGCAGCACGAGCAGTTTAGGATTGGTGAATTTCTGGGATTTGTGAACTTGAGGGTAGATGTGCTGGTGCTCTAACTTGTAGACTATGATATTCTCTTGAATAATCACCCTGTGAATCTGCTCTCTCCTTATTTAACAATTGAGTGGTGCTGCTGCTCAGATATCCAGGAGCCAGTGTCTAAATTGACTTTTGGGTCTGATTTTCCATCTGGTATAATTGACTTGAGGTTGAAAGTGAGTTGGTCTCAAAAGGTACAACACCAGAGGTCTTGGTGGTAACATGTTTCAGGGCTGGAGGGATTGAGACCCTGAACTAAAAATCCACCAATGAATTGTTCAGTTCAGTGGTCTCTGTAAGTTTTTTTTTTTATGGACACTCTTCTCCTTGCTACTCATTCTGGAAGGGCTGTCCTTGTTGCCCTAATGATGTGGGTCTGCAAATATGGTGGACTGGTTTAAAAAGGCCACAAGAATTTTTTTGGTCTGGCATGCCTAGAGGGCTTCTTGCCTTCTCTTCAATTTCAGTCCTTGTGATGCCCGTGCCCTGGCCCAGTAATCAAGGAGCCTCAATCCTCACACTAACACCAGTGAGGGGCGCCTCATATAGGAGGAAAGGATAACAAATACACACAGTAAAGTACAATTTCCCTTAAGAGCACACAGAGATCACAGTCAGTCCGGGGCTGGTCGCTCCCTTGCTCTCCAGGTCCCCAATAAGACTCCCCACTGGCACAGCTATAGGGTCCAGATCCCAGCCTAGTGGGCAAGCTAAAACAAATAAATCCAACTTAGACACCAATTCTTTTAGTATTACATCTAGTGATGGTACCATTATCTCTCCAGACTCCCACACAAAACTGCTGGGTGTTACAATTGACAACAAACTGAAGCTTGACCTGCACATAAATCAAACCATCAAAAACATACACAGAAAAATAGGCAGTCTGTACAAAAATAAAACATACCTAAATCAACAGACTAAAATTACCATGGCTCAAACTCTGCTACTATCCACACTTCTATATGCTGCCCCCATCTTCACCAACCTATCCTAAACAGAAATGACAAAACTAGACACGTTACAATCAAATTGCCAGATTTGCCACAAATGCTTCCTACCGTTCCCATCATTGCCACTCACTATACCAACTAAAATGGCTTGAACTTCAAAATCTCATTACATTCCACCAACTAGTTTTCGCTAAAAAACCCTATTATATCCAGACAAAATACCAACACTATCTAATTTACTTAAAATACATGAAAACCCAAGACAACTACGCTCTAGTGACAGGACCTTAATCAAAATCTCCAGATCCAACAACTCAGCAGGAGACTCCCTATTTCCTAACTACATAGTCAGAATCTGGAACTCGCTGCCCCCTGATATTACCTCAGCAAATTCTGTCATTAAGTCCAAACTAATACTAAAGGAACACCTACTTAGCAAAAGGCAATACCCATGCTTTCCCCCAGGTTGACCCCCTACACCTGCTTTTCCCTCAGGACCTTCTCTATCAACCTCCACATATTAATTTACTGCAGGTACTACTACTTTCAATATGCAAACCTCATCTACTAGCAGTTCTCCTATATTCTTGCAAACTCTATGAGAAAATTATCCATACTCTCAAAAATTCAAGTAGAAATCACTGGTCATACAACTAACGTGTCCTGCTACTAAAATTTTCAGCTACAATATATTTTGCCTAAGTACCTCTAAAATGTACAGCCAAAACATTTTTTTTCTCTCTTTGTACTTCTAAAATGTTAGGAATTGTACTTTGTATCTGTATATGTGAAATGACTCTGTATGTGTTTACTTGCCTTTGTATATTTTCAAACTCTGGAGCTTTTCTGCCTGGGCCTCCGCTGAAAATGGACATTTATCCAGTCAGATTCTCCCGGTCAACAAATGTAAAATAAAATAAATAAATAAAACTTCCAGCACCCTCTCTGTCCAGCCAGTGATTCGTGTCCCTGCCCATGTAGCTGACACACACACACACACACACACACACACACACACACACACACACACACACACACACACACACACACTTTGAGAAGAGTTTATACAACCACACAGTCACTCCTGGGGAAGGCTGGCACAGGCTCTCCAGCTGTGCCCCTTTTTCCCAGACTATACGGTAGTACCAGCTGCCACCACCCACTAATATTTATCAGCTACTCAAAGGCCTTTAAAAAGGGTGTCCAATTATTAATGTGCAATATTATCATCCAATTGGTAGTATAACCCAGGGCTAAAGCTATTAGAGTGGCTTTGTACAATTTTACCAAAGGCATGCAAGTACTCTAAAGAGCTTAAATTATCTCTACAAAAACAGGCACAGTTGAAAGGGTTTAAAAATATTTAATAGCAAATAGTCAAAACACAGACAATACTTTTTACTACACAGTGCTAGTCAAGAGTTCAGAAATCACAGAGAAATACTTAAAAAATTCAGTAGTACAGTTCTGACAAAACAGAAAAACAGTCTAATCTTTCTAGTTTCTAGCTATTTCTAAGAGAAAACACAAGTCTAAAATAAACTTACACATAGAGCAAGACAGTGCTGGTGAGTTGGATGGTCAAGACAAAAATGTTTAATGCTCTCTGATTCTCTCTGTTTTTAAAATCACATTCCTGGTTCACCAAAAAGATCCTTTAAAGTAACCAGGCAAAGTAAAAATCCACAATATCTTCCAAGCGCTTTCACTTGACCACATGCGAGCTTTCTCAAGGCTTTGCATGTGGTCGAGTGAAAGCGCTTGGAAGATATTGTGGATTTTTACTTTGCCTGGTTACATTAAATGATCTTTTTGGAGACCTAGCAGCTGTTTGATTTCTTCATCTGCTTATTTTGAAAGCCTTTGTTTACGTGCTTCCGGGTCCTGTGGTGCCAAGTGATTTTCATTCTTGGTTTGATTTTGCTTTTAGTTTTTGTGATTCCTGGTTCACATTACATCATTCTTCACACTTCCCTGGGTTCCCAGGCTAACAGAAACTATATTTACATTCTTCACATCTGGGCAGAAACCAGAGCAACAAAGGACATTTATGCATGCAAATTCTGGCCATTAACTCGGGCCTTCAAACAATAGGCAGGATGCCTCACTCTAGACTTACTGACACCAAGTTTTAACATCAAAGGGTCACACATGCTTTACTTGGTCAATAGAGTGCACTGTTACATTTTTTCCCAGTTCCACGTTACACTATTTTTACCATTTAAGACATAAGCCTGTGGTTTACATCAATATTTACAGATGACAGAATTATCTCCAAAATTCTATCTGGCTAGGCTGGCAGCCTTCACCTATCTTCATCTAATCTTCACAGTCCTGTCATGCTTCAGTTCTGTGAAATAAATGCACTTGTCTTGGTAGTCTTCATGTGGTATCTGACATTTGCAGGTATACCTGTTTGCTTTCTCTGGGATAGACATGCCATAAACATTGCCATGTATGGTGCTTGTTATCCAGATGTCCACTTTTAGAAATTTACTAAGAATAATAAACAGTATTTGAAAATTAGAATAAAATAATTCCTAACAGTGCACTTATTTGCTGAGTGCATTATAGTCACAGGCCTGGACAAATGCAGGACAATGATTTAATTTCTTGATGCAAAAATGAAATGAAACAAGAAAGAAGTAAATCTTGCCAGGTGGATTTAGAATGTATGCGGTAAGGTGAAGTAAATCCACCTTTGGTGCAGTAGTGTACAGTTCTAAAATCAGTCTGGATTGTCTGACTTGGCCAGCAGCAAAGATCCCTTCTGGAATTGCTGGAAAAGTAATCTGACAAGAACATCATCTATCATATCTAATATGAGCAGATCCATCATCGGTAACATCAAGACAGAATCCCAAGATAATCCTTCCTGGACCAGATATTCCAAAACAGATGGAACTGGAGGGGTAAAAGTAATCCATCCTTTTGAGGTTTTCAAGATGGAGAAGTGTACATGTAGTTTTATAAGTCTCACTCTTGTCTGGTTTGGGGGTGTAGCTGATTATTTGTGCTAGTCTGGATGGGAAAAGTAGGATTGCCAACTACTTGCAAAAGTGGTGAAACTATGTGGCTAGTCAAAAGTTTATGCATAGATAAGGTCTTCCTGATTTGTAAGGCAGAAAGGTCCCGATGGACAGAACCAAACTGGTGATCTAACACAAGAAGCCATCTTGGTGAGAACAGAGCGGGGCTGAGGGAATAATCTTTCACTTGTGTTGTTTAGCCTTTGGTATAAACCTTGACATCAGTGGAAATGGAGAAAAAGGGAAAAGGATTCATGTGGCCAATGTAGGGATTAAAGGGTGCTGCACTTAACATTAGATGGTGAGAAAAAAATGTCACAGTAAGGCTTGCTCCATCAATGTAAAAGCTTCTGTCATTGAAACAGTTAAGGACCACTGCCTATTCCCAAACCCACATGATGCCTTGACCCAGGGGTTACAACTAGATCCCTCCCACCTATTGGTGTACTGCATCACTGCTGGGTTATTGGACTGGATAACTATCATGCCTTGTGGCAGGGAGTCCTGAAATGCATGAAGGATCAAAAGGACTACCTTCAAGACATTGGGGTTTTAGAATAAACCCCCCGCATCTTTTGGGTAAGGGAGATGTGTCCACCATTTCAAATGCTTCCTGCAGGCTCTTAAAACTTGCATGAGACAAAACACTGGATTTGACAACTGAGACTACAAGACTCTTTCAGCCCACTAATGTACCCTCGTGATACCTTGCAATGGCAAAAGGAATTATAGGGATGGTAATTGGCATGAGACTTGACATCTTGAAGCAAATGTGAGCAGATGTGGATTGGGATTCAAGGAGTGCACAAACCTTGTGATGGAGAGACCATCCAATTTGATGGAAGACATGTTTTGCATGCTGCTAAGGTGTTCAGCTGCAGCTGATAAAGTAAGCTGATAGAAAGGATTTAACTGGGATTTTGTAAGGTTAACTGCTGTCAAAGAGTGGATTACTTTTAGTAGGCACTCCAGGCTGGCAACTAGATTTTGAAGGGGACCACCAGCTAGTTACCTGTCATCAATTCCTTTTTCCAATTTCCTACATGGGGGTCAGGATGTCACATCAACTGTTGTGACTTCTCTCAATTCAGTGCAACTCTTCTACCTTCTTAAACAGCCATGTTTGACTGCTGCAGGTCTTCTCTCAAACAAGCCATGCATTTCCTTGCTAGATGTCTTTGTTTTCTCTTGCCTTTTTCCTGTCTTTCTCAAATCATCTTCACCAAATCATCTTCCCAAACCACTACAATCTGGTCTCTTTGACCTGCTCTGGAACTGGAACTTTGGCTTCTCCTCTGAAGTAATTTCTTCATCCATCTCAAAAGTGTGCATCCAACCACATCTCAGACACCTCATCTCCATCACCACTAGCTTCCTCAACTGCTGTGCCTTCACTGCTCAGGTTTCTGTACCACACAGAAGTACTTTTTTCTATTTTCTACACCTAGCTTTTTAGCATATTTGGCATTCTTCTGTCACACACTTTTCCTGACACATTGGACCAGTTGGCTACATCCTCTCTGATTCTAGCTTTGACCTCTTCATTCAGACTTCCCTTCTCCTCAACCACCCCTCCCAGATACTTAAAGCTTTTGACCTAGTCCACTATTTTCCTTCTATCTCAATTTTCAGTTTCTTCTGATTCTTCCATTAGTGCCATAATTGTTTTGCCTGCACTCAGTTTCATCCCACATGCCTTCAGTTTTACATTCCATTCCTCCATCATTTGTTGTAGTCCCTGTTTATAGTCTGTCTGCATTAACATATCATCTGCATATGTTTTGATCTGTCTCTTTTACATGTTTACTAATATAGTTCATCACCAGTATGAACAACAGTGGGCTCAGAGATGAATCCTTAAGCATGCTATTTGTTCTTGTATACTGGCACTAGAATACTTATTCTCCAGTCATACAGGATGCAGCTTTGCATCCATATTGCTATGAGTAAATTCAGGAGCCAATTCTCCCCTACCTCACCTATTCTTGCTTTTTCTCCTAGGACAGGCTCTTCTTCCACTTTCAGTGCAGGTTGAATATGAGACTGTACTGCTTCTGCAGAGTTTTCTTAATTCAGTAGCTGTTGGAAGTATTCCTTTTCATCAGCCTTTGACATCCTGTGGACTGGTGAACAGGTTGATGCTGGAGTCTCTTATGAACGGTATCTTTTTTATCTGTCTCTCTTTGCCTAGCAAACTGACAAGAGTTTATTTGTGCCATCTGCAGTCATTTTGCAGCAACTGGTAGACTGCCTTTGATGCCTCTGTCTTTGCTATTGTGATCCTTATTAGCCTGGTCTAACTTTGCTGTTGCCCACTTTTTTCTGCACACCTTTATGAAATTATCACTTAATACATAGGCACACATACATTTATATAAAGGAAAACAAACCTTGTCAAAATGTTCACAGTTACAAACATTACACATCACATATATTTATTTATACTAACATCAGTCCAATATTACTGTAATACCCACCACTGCCACCAATATGTGATGTCCCCACACTGGGCTAGTAATCAAGGAGCCTGAATCCTCACCACTGACACTGGAAAGGGAAGTGCACTTGGAATACAAATAGATGCACTCAATATTTCCAAATGCAGACCTTTGTGCATCAAGCACAATTTCCCTTAAGAGCACACAGGGCACACACTCACCCCGGGGTCTGGATTTCTTTATATTTGTCTCCCTCCAGGTCCTCAGTAAGACTCCCCACTGTTACAGCTGTAGGGTTAGGTCCTCAGCCAAGTGTCCAAGCCAAGTCCTCCAGCACCCTCTCTGTCTACCCAGTGCTTTCTGTCCCTGCCCCAAGTAGTTGACACACACACTCTTTAAGATTTCATTTTCACTCACACGCACACACACACACACACACACACACACACACACACACACACACACACACACACACAAAAGTTGGCACAGATTAACCACTCTACTAACTTTGCCCAGACTATAAGGTAGATTCACTGCCATCAGTCAGTTACTATAAGGCTCTTAAAAGGATATCAAATTATGCTGAGTGAAGTTAATATTAATACAAATGACAGTAGTTGACTAAGACAGCTAGGCCTTCTGTAGTGGCCCACACAGTATCACCAAATAAACATAAGTACTCTCAAAGGTTAGATACTTTCTTCAAGGACCAGCCACAATAAAAGTTTTAAATATATTTAATAAAAGAACATTAAATATTGAATATATATATTTACAGTAAACCACAGAGGTCAAATCACAGAAAATATTGAAATTAACATTGATGGACAAACACATACAAACAAAGAAAAACACACTCTAAACTATGATTCACTATATTCCTGACTGAATCTAAGATAATTGACTGATCCCTAATAACTTACTTGGGCAAGGCAAGATGAAATACTTGAACAGTCTTTCTAGTCAGGCCCCCACACAGAATAGTCAGTACTCTAAGATTGCTCTTTGTAATACCTAAAATATAATTTCCAAAAGAGCTGGCAGAATGACCTCATCTGGTCACCTGACTCTAAGTTCATACAATAATCTCCTCTGAAGCTGAGAGAGGAATTTAGCACAGATGGCTACAATACACATCTAAATGTTTATGGCAGTGCCTGGGGGCTTCCCCTCTTTTTACTGAGCTAATGAACAAAAGCTATTTTCCCAGACCTAGCATTTCCTGCCATATTCAGCACTGAGGGGTGTAGTTTTAATGGTTTAACAGCTCATTTACATTTCCCTTATATTTCTTAAAGTAAACTAGCTACTACATTTAATTCAGTTGCAATAATACATGTACATTTCTTTTCATTCCAGCAGGGCTCACTGTTGATACATTTTAACACAAGGAAAGCTCACAAATACATTTTCAACACAAGCATCTGTACAAATCAGTTTGATATACAAGTAACACACAATTCTAATACATTTATAACACAAGCGTCTTGTATAAATCAGTTTTATATTCAAAGGACATATCATTCTTTACAAAACTTCAGCTGGCTATGCTGGCACTTGCCCATATCATCACATCCCCCCCTGAATACTCAAGCTAGTTTTTCAAGTGACCTTTGAGAAAAGTGCCTCGAGAGAAATAAGTCTATCTGGAAATATGTTACCCCATTCCCTGTCTTGAGAGTCCATCTGCACTAGCATTGCTGACCCCACTACAATGTTGTACTGTCATGTCATATGCCTGCAATTCTAAGCTCCACCTTAACTGGGCATTTTGCTGGCTGGCTGTATGTAGCCATGTTAATGGATTGTGGTCTGTAACAACAGTGAATTTCCTTCCATACAGTTAAGGCTGAAGTTTCTGCAGTTCCTATACTATGGCTAGACATTCCCTTTCTACAGCTGCATAACATTCTTCCCTGGGTTGGAGTCTATGACAGATATACTACTGGGTGCTCTTCTCCCTCTGAGGAAACCTGGCTAAGTACAGCCCCCACTCCATGGTTTGAAGCATCCACCTGCACAACAAATTATTTGCTGTAATCTGGACCGGCTAATGCAGGAGGGGGTCCTCCCAAACCTCCTTTAACCTTCTGGAATGCCTGCTCACATGCTGGAGTCCCCACTACCTTATCTGGCCTCTTTTTCCTTGTCAAGTCTGTGAGGGTTTGCAGTTATGGTACTATAACTGGGGACAACATTCTACAGTACTCCATTGTCCCTAAGAATGCCCTCACCTGATTTTTGGTAACAGGGGCAGGCCATGCCTGAATGGCTTCCACTTTGGAAGGTCCTGGCCTGATCTTACCACTCCCCACTCTATGTCCCAAGTAGGAGACCTCTGCCATACCCACCTCTCACTTTTTGGGCTTAATGGTCAACCCTGCCCTCTGCAGTCTGTCCAGCACCTCCCTGACATAATGAAGGTACTCTTGCCAAGAATGGCTGTAGATGGCAATATCATAGGTAAGCATGTGCATACTCTCCTAATCCTGCTATGATACGATCTGCCAGCCTCTGGATAGTCGCTGGGGAATTTTTCATCCCAAAGAGCATCTTCATGAACTCATACAAGCCAAAAGGAGTCACAAAGGCTGACCTCTGTCTAGCGTTAGGAGTCAAGGGCACCTGCCAGGAATACTTGGTCAGATCAATAGTGGTCAGATACTTAGCCCCACCCAGCTACTCTAAGGCTTCATCTGTCCTAGGCATGGGGTAAGCATCTGACTCTGTGTGCCTATTTAGTTTGCTGTAGTCCACACAAAACCTGGTGCTGCCATCCTTCTTTGCTACCAGCACCATTGCGGAGGCCCATGGACTGCTGGACTCCTGGATTACTCCCAGTTCCAACATCTCCTGTATCTCCTCCTCAGAGTCTGTCTGACTCACTCAGGCACCCTGTAAGGGGCCTGCTTTATAGGTCTTTGGGACCCTCTATCCACATGGTCCTGCACTAGGTGAGTGCACCCTGGTTTCCCACTGAACATGTCCCAAAACTCCTGCAACACACCTCATATTTCTTGAACCTGGGTAAGGGGATAGCTGCCAGGACATTGCTACCCTTTCCACCGAGGTGTCAGGCCGAGCCTCACTGAGATCAGTCATCAGATCCCCTTTAAACTTCTCCTGCCACCCACTGCAAATACTCAGCACAAGGGTCTCCCTATCATAGTAAGGCTTCATCATGTTAACATTGTGCAATTTCTGCCCCTGCTCACCACTCTCACTGATGAACAGAGAAGCTTCCCTCTATCTCAGGAAGGTCTGGAAAACACAGAAACTTACAAACAGCCCAGAATTCAGCAAAATCTGAAAACTGGACTCTACTAGTTCTAGAAAGGTGGGAAACAAGTACAGATATATGATTTTTTTTTTCAAAAGTTAGAGCAGATACAAGTAAAAAAAACACTTTTAAAGCAGGAAAAGGCTATCACACTTGAGTGTGTAGCCCTTTACAATTAAACAGATGAAAAAACATTTAAAAACAATCAAAGTGCAACAATATAAGAATTCAAAAAACAGTTCAAAAAAGAACACTGCTGCAACACTGCTCAGATTTCTCGAACATGGGTAAGGGGATAGCCACCAGGACATTGCTACCCTTTCCACCGAGGTGTCAGGCCGAGCCTCACTGAGGAGATCAGTCATCAGTTCCCCCTCAAACTACTCCTGCCACCCACTGCAAATACTCAACACAAGGGCCACCCTATCATAGTAAGGCTTCATCATGTTAACATTGTACAATTTCTGCCCCTTCTTCCTGCCCAGTAGTTTGAAGGGTCCCCTCCCAAGGTGCCTGCAGTTTATTGTGTCTGACAGGAATAAACACCATCACCTGCTGTCCCACAGCATATGCTTTGGCTCAAGCATTCCTGTCATACCAGACCTTTTTCTGCTGTTGGGCTCCTGCCAGGTTCTCCTGGGCCATGCCCATGAGCTCCCTAAGCCTGGTCCTGAGGTTCAGAACATATGCCCCAACCAACTACTTGTGGAATTCAAACTCACTCTCCCACTCAGCATGAATCAAATTTAGAGATCACCTCACCTTATGCCCATACAGCAAATCAAAGGGTGAAAACCTATGGATTTGTGGGGCAATTCTCTGTAAGCAAACAACAGATGGGGTAAATATTTCTCCCTCTCTCTCTCTCTTAAACTGTTCTACAAATGCAAATAGCATGGCCTTTAGTGTAGAGTTTAACCTTGCCACAAGACCATTAGTCTGGGGATGATAGGGGATTGTCTTTAGGTGCTCCATCCTACAGTGCTCCCACAGTCAAGCCAGCAGGTCTGACATGAAATTGGCACTCTGTCCATCAGTATTTCTCCTGGGAAACCTACCCTGATGAAAATCTCTAGCAAAGCATTTGCCACCTTCTCTGCCTAGATGGAGGACAGACCCACCACCTCAGGATATCTAGTAGCATAATCTACTACCACTAGGATATACTTCTTCCCTGTGGAACTTGGGGTACTCAGAGGCCCCACAATATCCATAGCTACCCTCTAAAATGGCTTCTCAATCACAGGCAAAGGCATCAGAAGAGCTTTGGCTATGTCTCCTGCCTTGCCTACTTTTTGGCACTGCTCAAAGGTCCTGCAGTACCCTGTTACATCCCTGGCAATCCAAAGCCAGTAAAGGGTCTGTACAATATGTCCCTTGGTATGCTTTATGCCCATATGACCTGCTAAAGGAAAGTCATGGGCTATGGCTATAAGTGCCAAAAGGTAGCCTCTGGGCACTACCAACTGCTGTATCACCTCACCTTCTAGCCCTCTCTCAGGGGTCCACTCTATATGGTAACCATTTGTTCCAGTATACAGAATCCCCATTTCCTTGAGAATCAGATGCCTCCCTAGCTACCTCTCTCAAGCCTCGTAATGTAGGGTCTGAGAGCTGAGCCTGTCTCAACTTTGTCTTAGTAACTCTTCCCAGCTCCTCTTCCACAGATAGTCTGGTATCTTGTGACAGTGATGCCTCATTGTCAACCTAGGTAGTACTACTCACCTCTGCCCTTGCAGTCACTCTGTCCAAGGGAACATCAGTACCCACCAGCAGCTATGGCTCACCTTCAGTCTCACAGCTACAAGTTAGCTGACTCCCTGAAGTAGCCACATCACCAGTCCTGGCTTCAGGTGTGTGGTTTGTCTGGGTCTCCCCCAGGCTACCAGACCCACATGCCTGTCTCCACGCCTGACTGCATGTCACTGCAGGCATGCAAGGTACTGCATTATCAAAATTATTCCCTATCAAGACATCTGCAGGGATATCCTCAAACACACATACTTGCTTGCTTCCTTTTCCATCATCCCAGTCAAAGTGAACCCTAACCAAAGGCATATGGAATGGGATCCCAGCTAAAGTTCTAACTGGAGTGGACTGCCCAAGCAAGTACTGCTCCTCTTTAACCATTGCAGGCTTCACAATGGTTATATTAGAGACTGTGTCTCTCTTGGCAGTGGCCTGCTTTTCATCCACCAAGATTGGATATAAACTCTGCTGGTAGTTTGCTAACCCTGTTGTCTCCAGACCACTTACCACTGACATTCTGTTATTCCCACTTGCTGGGTCCCCCAACTTTTGTTCTCCACCTTGCCTCTGTGGACATCTGTATGCTACATGGCCCCATGGGTTACATTTAAAACATTTAACCCTTGCTCCTGGATGGGTACCTGAACTAGTGGCTTCTGTTGTTACTGGCAGACTCTGTTGGGGTGGTTTAGGCTGTCCACCATGGGTTCCCTTATATCTATTTGCAGCACTGTGTATCCATTTCCTGTGCAGTAATGCAATGTATAGATCTCCCTTTTTCCCCCAACTCATCTGTAGAGTTGCATTCCCTGTCTGCCAACCAAATTCTCATTTCCTCAGGCAAAGTGCTAAGGGCATGTTCCTTCATGAAAAGGTCTGCCAGCCCTTGAAAAGTGGTGACCTGACACCCACTCACCCACCTATGAAAATAAGTGCTTAGTTCAGCAATATAATCACATACACTTTCATCTGCCTTGCATCTATGTTCCCTGGCTTTCGTCACCCAAGAAAATTATTTTCCTGTGCCGCTATCGAGCAGAGGCACAGCAGTGATTCCCAGGATGAATTTCCTATTACCCATCCAGTTGTCAAGATTTCTCTTAAACTGGGCTAATGAGGAGCTTTGCTTGACATGAATGGGCAGCCTATTCCAGAGAAGGGGAAGTCTCTGGGACAGGAATCTATCCCTACAGCATGTTCTGTTTATTGTGGTGACAAGGTTTAGGTCCCTGGAGCATGTGGTTTGGAGAGATTGGGATTTCTTTAAGTGTAGCATGTCCATCAGGTCTGGGTTAGACATGGCTTTGTACGTTAGGCAGAGGTCACCACGGAGTAGGCGATATGCGATGGAATAGAGCTGGAGTTTTTTTAAACAGTCGGTGTATGGCATCTGTTTGAGGCTGGTAATCCTCTTAGTGAGGTATTCCTGTGGCCTTTCCAGCTGTTGCAGATGTCTTGCAAGGTACATGCCAAATGGGGCGTTGTACTCTATGATGGGTCTAATAAGGGATGAATAGAGAGGAACAATGACCTTTCTTTTTCTGGAGGAGAACCCCTTTGTGATGAGTTGTGCCATGTAGAAAGATTTCCTGATTACTGTAGTGATGTGATTATTAAAGAAGAGACTACTATTCACCTATGTCCCAAGGTCTCTTATTACACTTTCAGTGTTTAGTAGGCTACTGCCTATGTGATATTTAATGGGTACAGTATTTTTCCCAAAGGGGATGACAATGCACTTCTTGACATTGAGCTTTAGGCCATGACTTTGACACCAAGCATCAGTCTCAGTGAGGCCTCTTTGTAGAATGTCCACATCCTTAGGTGAATCAATTATGGCTCCTATTATGCAGTCATCTGTGAATTTCATTAGCCAGAGACCAGCTGCATTTGCCTGGACTTCAGAGAAGTAGATATCAAACAGGAGAGGACCCAGGACTAAACCCTATGGTACTTCGCTTGTCACTGGTCTGAAGTCAGATTTGGAGTCGGCTACTTTCACTGTGTGGGTTCTGGCAGAAAGCCAGTTGGCCACCCATCTTGTGACATAGGGATTTATGCCTAGTCCAGTGAGTTTATCTATAATACCAGAGTGGGGGATGGTATCAAAAGCCTTGGCGAGATCAAGACAGGCAGTATGCACTACCTTACCCTCGTCTACAGCTCTAGTGACTGCTTCGAAGAAGTCAATCAGGTTTAGGAGGCATGAGCTACCCTTTACAAACCCAAACTGAGTGGGGTCCAGAGTTTGGAGATGACCAATGTCTGTTTATAAGCTCTAGGATGATGCATTCCATGGCCTAGCAGACCAGGCTCATCAGGCTAATGGGGTGGTAGTTCCCAGGGTCTCTGGTGACACCCCCTTTGTGGAGTGGGATAACTGTCGCTGTGTGCCACTCCTTAGGCACAAAGCCTGAAGGCCTGAAGTGAGGCTATGGTTGAACATGGTACTTAGGTGGGGTGCCAGTTCATTCTGTAGTCCGTGCAGAACACAGCCTGGGATGTTTTCTGGTCCCATAGATGCTGTGTTCTTGGCTTTGGAGAATGCGGTCTTCACCTGTGCAGCTGTGATTTCAGGGGGTTTGCAATCATCCAGTATGTTGATGGGCCCTTTGGGGGTGGGAGGGTGAAGTTAGCACTGAACCTGTCTGCCAGGATGTTGGCAATATCAGTTGGTTCTGTAAATGTAGTGCCATTGTGCTGTAGTTCAGAGCAGATCTGAGTGTTGTCATTGAGATTCTTGACATAGCTGTAGAAGGCTTTGTGGTTGTCTATAGAATCCAAGAAGATTTTATTTTCGTAACTAGCTTTGGAGGATTTTATGAAGGATCTCAGCTTCTTGCTGTGGCTGACCAGGGAGTTCCTGCAGTTGTGGGATTTTACTCTTTTTTGCAACAGTTTCTTCCTTCTGTTGTAGAGCTTGTTTATGGCAGGGGACCACCAGATTGGCTTCCTTTTTCTGGGGGATAGCATCTTCATTCTGTTGGGGATGGCACGGTCCATGCACTCATGTATGCGCTTATACAGTGCATTTGTATATGATTCAGCAGTCGTGCCACTATTTTGCATCTGTGTGGGTGTAATGAAGTTTGCCACTTCTGACTTGAGAAGCATGAAGTTGGTTTGGAGAAGTTTTTTACAGTGGTTTCCTTAATGGGGAGGGGGGTGGGATATGGATGTCTAGGGTGATAAGCTTGTGGTCAGACCTGACCAGCAAGGAGTTGACCTCTGGCATGGAGCATCTATTACCCATATTGGTAATGACCAGGTCCAGGATGTTGCTATCCCTGGTAGGGGTATGGACAAGCTGGTCCAGGGCATTGTAATTGATGAATTCCAGAAAACGTTGGGCAAAAGAGTTAGCACATGAGTAGTTTTCCCAGTTGATGGAGGGGTAGTTGAAATCTCCCAAAATTAGGGTATTAGGCTGTATCTTAATATTATCCAGTATATTGAGAACATGGAGTGGCCATCCTGGGGCATGGTGGGGGATCTGTAACACACTACAACCTGAACTGCAGTCTTGCCCAGTGTTAATTGTACTTGGATAATTTCAGAGGCATTATGTTGAGCAACTAGCCTGGAGGTGTGGATATCCTTTATGAATATGGACACACCTCCTCCTTTAGTATTTCGGTCCGGGTAGGGTGGCCAAATGGTGTGGTAAGAATTGTAGCCTGGTAATACAGGGGTGCTCTCTGGAACATTAAACCAGGTCTCTGTCACTGCACAGATGTTGATGTTCTCCATCTTAAGGAGAGCCTTGAGTGTGTGCATTTCAAGGTTTAGACTTCTAGCATTGAGTAGCATTACCCTTAGATTTCACTTATTTGCGTCTACTATGGTGGTGTGTTTGACGTTTGAGCCTTGCCTAAAAAAGGCACTATAGGGGCAGCAAGAGCCTTACCCAGTATCCAGAATCCCGGAGGCAACAGGTGCAGACAATCTCTGGCAAAGCAACATGGCCTGTTGATCATGTTGTCCCAGGCAGACAGATACTGGATCCCCTTCAAATGACACCAGAAGCTTAGCCAATTGTTGAAGTCAATTATTTTGTCCTTGTACTGTGGCATCATTCTGGGCAATTGCAGGATGCTACTCAGGGCTAGTGCCATACCTGCCTGGGCCACATGGTCAGAGAGCTCCTCCATGTCTCTTTTCATGTAGTCCAGGGAGGTACATCTCAGGTCATTCACTCAAACATGGACAATGACGGAGTCATACTTGTACTTTTTGTGGAGTGACCTGAGTGTGTGCATTATATGCCGGATCCTGGCACCTGACAGGCAGCTGACAGTGACTTTCTCCTTGTTCAGCCTGGTGAGGGGGATGTCAGTGTGCCTGACTACAGAGTCACCAATGACTAGTGCGCTGGGTATGTTGTTTTGCCTTATGGGTACAGGTTGAGTGGCACATTGATTTTGTGGGCTATGTGTCATTCGGGTAGTGTTGGGGGGTGGTGGTTGCTTGCATTTCAGCTTTGGAGGTCTCTGTTATTTGGGCAGATTTTTATTGAGAACCTCCATGAATGTAGGTGTATGTTTTGTATTACTATGTGTGGGTTTGGGAGGTGCAGGTTTTGATGGACTATGTATTGAGTGCGGTGTAGTGTTAACCTTCTCCCCTTGACTGTCTAGTCCAGTCTTGGATTGAGAGAGCTTGGCTTCCAGTTTGGCTATATAAGTGCATCTCTCACAGGTTGTACTGTTGGATGGTAGGAGGAGAGGGTTGTCAGTGTACATGAGGCAATTACTACATTGTCCCAAGATGCCCAGATTCATCAAGTGGACAGGAGAAAACACCAGGAGCTGACCCTTGAACATGCGTGGTTAGTGCTTATTAATTTAAGTACTGGGAGATGATTTCCTCTTGATTAGTGAGGAACGTTGAGTGCTACAGTAATTTGTAGATTATTTAGTGCTTGCAGTGAGAGATGGACAAGTGCAGAGCACCAGGAACAGTTATGAGTGCTAAAACTAGAAGAATGGCTAGTTTAAGGGTACAGAAACAGTTTTGAGTGCTAAAACTAGAAAACTGGCTAGTTTTAAGTGAACAGGAACAGTTTTGAGTGCTAAAACTAGAAGACTGGCTAGTTCAAGAGAACATAAACAGTTTTGATTGCTAAAACTAGAAGACTGGCTAGTTCTAAGGGAAAATCTGAAGAGCAGACTTTCTGGCACTGGGAATAGTTTACCCGCAGTTAAATGTCGCTGCATGGTGCGCAAAATTGTGCAAATGCGGGTTTTTAAACAGAAAGATGAAAGGAATAGAATTAGACCAAAATGACCAATAAAACTACAGATTCTGAGCTGAAACCACTCCTCCAGGCAACAGATAGGCTGTTTCAAATCTCAACACTCTCACTAATGAACAGAGAAGCTTCCCTCTATCTCAGAAAGGTCTGGGCAAAACCGAAACTTACAAACAGCCCAGAATTCAGCAAAATCTGAAAAAAAGACTCTACTAGCTCTAGAAAGGAGGGAAACAAGTACAGAGATAGGCTTTTTTTTTTTGTTTTGTTTTTTTTCAAAGGTTAGAGCAAATACAAGTAAAAAAACATGTTTAAAGCAGGAAACAGCTATCACACTTGAGTGTGTAGCCCTTTGCAATTAAACAGATGAAAAAACACTTAAAAATGATCAATTAAAGTACAACAATATAAGAATTCAAAAAACAGTAGCACAGTTAATAAAAAATGGTCGGAATAATGCGGCTAGCAAAAATAAGCAATAAAAAGCAAAACAAAGGTACTTAATCCACTCAAAGTCTCCCTTTTCTCTCTCTGCCACTGTAGGACTCTGCAAGACACCCAGGCAGGCTCTTGCTGAGGGAATACAAGTGCAAAAAACGTGCAAACATGGGTTTTTAAACAGAAAGATGAAAGGAATAAAAATAGCCCATAATGGCCAATAAAACTACAGATTCTGAGCTGAAACCACTCCTCCAGGTGACAGATAGGCTGTTTCAAAGCTCACCACTCTCACTGATGAACAGAGAAGCTTCCCTCTATCTCAGAAAGGTCTGGAAAACACAGAAACTTACAAACATCCCAGAATTCAGCAAAGTCTGAAAACTGGACTCTACTAGCTCTAGAAAGGTGGAAAACGAGTACAGAGATAGGATTTTTTTTTCAAAAGTTAGAGCAGATACAAGTAAAAAACACTTTTAAAGCAGGAAAAGGCTATCACGCTTGAGTGTGTAGCGCTTTACAATTAAACAGATGAAAAAACATTTAAAAACAATCAATTAAAGTGCAACAATATAAGAATTCAAAAAAAAGTTCAGATAAGAAAAGAAACCACTCCTGTTGTGGCAGATAGGCTACCTAGTGCTTATCACTCTCACTGACAAGCTAGAAGGCTTCCCTCTAACACAGAAAGGCTTGGAGGCTCAGAAGCTTACAAACAGTCCTGAATACAGCAAATCTCTATCAGGACTAGACTACTTAGAGGAAAGGTGGGAAACAAGTGCAAATGCAGGCTTTTAAACCAGAAAGTTGAGAGAGATCGTAAAACTGCCCAAAGGGTCAATAAACTACAGTTCTGGGCCAGAAACCACTCCTCTTTTGGTAGATAGGCTATCTAGTGCTTACCACTCCCACTAAGCTAGAAGGTTTCCCTCCAACACAGAAAGCCTTGGGGGGCTCAGAAGCTTACCAATAGTCCTGGATACAGCAAATCAGTATATGGACTAGACTAGTTACAGGAAAGGGAGGAAACCAGCTTAGAATTTTTTTCTTTTTTTTTCCAGAATGCAGCTAAAACAGCACTAAAAACAATTCAAGTGCAGTGCAAGCTAGTACACTTGAGTGTCTAGCAGTATTAAAGCAAATACAGTTTAAATAAATGCAATTTTTTAAAAATGTAATCTGAACTAAATTCAACTCTGAACAGTTAAAAAGTGGAAAAAATTTACTTATTAGCTGAGATGAGATGCACGCTCAGTCAGAACACAAGGAGAGAGATTTTCTTTTTGTTAGTAAAGTGCAAAGGGAGGAAGGAGGAGCAGAAGATAATTCAAGGTTAAGAACCTAAGTGGGTTGGTCTTCTCAAATATTCTCTCTGTATCAGATAGAATGAACACTAGACTGGGAGGAGTGTCCCGGATCAAATTTACAGTAGGGGTGGGCAACTGCAAAGCCACCAACTATAACACCACCACAAGAATAGGATGGGTGGGAGAGAGAAAACCACTTTCATAACAGATGAGAAAACAGCAAACAAAGTCAATAAATATATAAAATAATTCCATCAGGCAAAAAATTAAGACAATGCAGAACTCTGAAAAGTTAAGTGCCAAGGAATATACTTATCAGATTGTTTGAGAAGCACTCCAGTCAGAACACAAGGAGAGTCTAACAGTATATGCAGGAATTTACAAATAGGGACTATTTTTAAATCAGCAAGCCTTAGAAAAAAATCATATAACACAAAAGCTGTTAGACCAGTTTTATAAACTTTAACACCACCACAGGAATAGGGGGGAACCAGTTTCAGAACAGATGAGAAAACAGCAAACAAAGTCAGGAAATATATAAAATAATTCTGTCAGGCAAAAAAAGTAAGACAATGTAGAACTCTGAAAAGTTAAAAGTGCCAAGGAATGTACTTATCAGATTGCTTAAGAAGGACTCCGGTCAGAACACAAGGAGATTCTAACGTAAGCTTCAGGTGTTAACCTAAACATTGTAATAAACAGTGCTCACATTTATCATAATCTAAACAATCAATATCAGACAATTTAGAAACAGCAGTTACAGCTTTAGCATGGAGTAAGGGGTCAGGAACCATACCCAGGGCTCTTGGTCAACATTATATTGTTTGGAGACCTTTTCAACTATATGAACAAAACTATCAAAATGATCACCCTCTGTAAATTATGGAAGAAACTTACTGCCCTTTATTGGTTCTGGGGTACAGTTAGTCCCTTCCCCATTACTTCCATGACCCTGGCAGAGAATCAGCATCTCCCTCTCATGTTGATGCTGCTTCTCCTTTTCTTCAGCCTCCAAATGCTGCAGTTTCTCTGATAATTCTAGTTCCAAACATTTGACCTCCAGTTCAAGTCTCTTACTCCAGACAAATGTTTAAGTCCTCTGAGAAAAAGTTGAACTGTCCTGTTTCTGAGAGCTGCAAGTCCCCATCAACAGACTGGTTATCCTTCTGGTTGCTGAGCTATGCTGCAGCTGTGATTAAGGCTGCAGTCATTTCCCCTTTAGTCAGGTAGGTATCCCCCAGTCTTTTGGCTTGGCACATCTCAGCCAACTGGTTCCTTGTCATTTTCCCATAATCCTCTACTGACATCTTTGCTTGCTCTCCCTGACGAAGTACCCTAACAAAAAGTAAATAAATAAAAGTATTGTGATATGAAACTCTGAATGTGTACTTTGTGGTTGCTTGAGAGTACAAATACCTTCTTTAGTGACAACCACTTACAGGCTACAGAAATTCAATATCAACACCACTGCTTATGAATATGAGAGAATTTGATGGTCCCACCACTGCCAACCAATATGTGATACCCACCACTGCTGGCAATATGTGACATCCCCACACTGGGCCAGTAATCAAGGAGCCTGAATTCTCACCACTGACACTAGAGAGGGATGTGCACTTGGAATATAAATAGATACACTCAGTATTTCAAGATGCAGACCTCTCGGTATCAAGTACAGATTCCCTTAAGAGTACAAGGGAACACACTCAGCCCGGGGTCTGGATTTTTCTGTATTTATCTCCCTCCAGTTCCCCAATACGTCTCCCCACTGATACGGCTGTATTGTTAGGTCCTCAATCAAATGTGCAAGCCAAGTCCCCCAGCACCCTCTCTGTGAACCTAGTGCTCCATGTCCCTGTCCCAAGTAGCTAACACACACACATACGCCTGGGAAAGGCTGGTACAGATTGCCTGCTCTACCAACTTTGCCCAGAGGATAAGGTAGATTCACTGCCACCGGTCAGTTACTATAAGGCTCTTAAAAGGTATCCAATTATGCTGAGTGAAGTTAATATTATTACAAATGATATTAGTTGACCAAGACAGCTGGGCCTTCTGGAGTGGAGTTACCAAATAAATATAAGTACTCTCAAAGGTTAGATACATTCTACAGGGAATAGCCGCAATAAAACTCTTAATATATTTAATAATAAAAATAAAAGGACATGAAAATATTGAATATACATTTACAATAAACTACAGATTTCAAATCACAGAAAATATTGAAATTAACATTGATGGACAGACTCGTACAAATAAAGAAAATACTCTCTAAACTAAGCTTCAGTATATTCCAGACTGAATCTATGAGAATTTACTGTTCCCTAATAACTCATTTGGGCAAGGCAAGATGAAATACGTGACTACTCTTTTTATTCAGGCTCCCAAACAGAATATTCAATAGTCTGAGATTTCTCTTTGTAATGTCGAAAATATAATTTCCAAAAGGGCTGTCAGAATGACCTCTTCTGGTCACCTAACTCTGTTCTCAAAGTAGTCCCCTTTGAAGCTGGGACAGGAATTTAGCACATATGGCTACAATACACATCTAAATGTTTATGGCAGTGCCTGGGGCTTCCATTCTTTTTACTGAGCTAATGGACAAAGGCTTTTTCCCAGACCTACCATCTCTGGTCCTATTCAGCATTGTGGTGTGCCATTTTAATGGTTTAAAAGCTCATTTACATTTCCCTTATTTTTCTTAAAGTAAGCTAGCTAGTACATTTAATTCAGTTACAATAATGCATGTACATTTCTTCACATTCCAGCAGGGTACACTATTGATACATTTTAACACAAGCAAAGCTCACAAATACATTTTCAGCACAAGCATCTGTATAAATCAGTTTGATACACAAATGACATACAATTCTAATGCATTAGTAACACAAGCATCTTGTATAAATCAGTTTGATATTTAAAGGGCATATTATTCTTTACAAATCTCCGGCTGGTTATGCTGGCACTTGCCCATATCATTATCTTTCTCCCCTCAAAAGACTTAAGCTAGTTTTTCAAGTGACCCTTGAGAAACGTGGCTTGAAAGAAATAAGCCTATCTGGGAATATGTTACCCCATTCCCTGTCTTGACAGCTCATCTGCACTGGCATTGATGACCCCACTACGGTGTTGCCATATGCCTGCAATCCTAAGTTCCACCTTAATAACTTGGCATTTTGCTGTCTGGCTCTATGTAACCATGTTAAGGGATTGTGGTCTGCAATGACGGTGAATTTCCTTCCATACAGTTAAGACTGAAGTTTCTGCAGTGCCCATACTATGGCTAGACATTCCTTTTGTACAGCTGCATAACATTCCTCCCTGGGTTGGAGTCTATAGCTGAGATATACCTCTGAGAACAGGTCTTTCACATAGGATTCATCTATCCCTTTCTCTTGGCTTATATTCTGATATCAGTCCCTGATAGGGAAGGCAGTCTCTAGCCTGCGGTCCAAATGTCTTCTTGGCCTCTCTCTTTACTTGCTCCCAATACCTTGGTTCCTTGGCCTGTTTTCTCCAGTTTATTTTGTCCCCCTCTTGTGTATTCTCTGTACCCCTAATTGCAACCATCCCTATCAGCAGAATCTCCTTTCTCCATTCTCATTTTGGCTTAGTTCTTAGAATACTTTCTGCTGCTTTATGAATATAATATTCTGTATCGCTGCTGTCAGTCTCCATAAGGATCTGTGTCCAAAATCCCATTTTCTCCTTATTCCTTGAATTGCCCCTGATTTATCATCTTCACACATTTCCACTTTGAATTTCAGCTTTCTGCTTGTGTTGTGCATATGATCCTTAACTGTCTTTTGGCTTTTCCTGGTTAGGGGTCGCCACAGCGGACCTCCGGTCCGCTCATGATTGGCAGTGGATTTTTACAGTGCCAAGTTGTCAGCCCAATGCCCAACCTTCAACGAAGGCATGTTCATTCACGCTCACACCTACCTGCATGTCTTTAATGTCACTCGACCATGGGGAGGACATGTAGACTCCACACAGAAGGTGCTCCAGCCAAGAATCAAACGGGAGAACCTCTTGCTGTGAGGCGACAATGCTAACCACTGCACCACCACAGCTTCATGATCCTTAACTGTATAGCTGTAAAATATCCCTTCAAATGATCAATCCTAAATCTCCTTGTTCTACTGGAATGATCATCTTATCCCACTTGTCAAATGAGGTAGTCCAAGACCTCCTTGATCTACTGGAAGGATCAGCTTATCCCATTTGACCCTTGCCTTCTTCCCCTCCCAGACAAAATTCTTAACTCTTACCTGACCTATATATAAAACTAAAGGGACAAAAAACATTTTCACGGCTTGTATCTTGCTAACCTTATCCATAAACAGGAGCTTTGAGTTTCTCACCTTTTTAGTTTGTTCCCACATATCCTTAGCTACCATAACAGAATCCTTTTTAACCTGTACTCCTAAATACACATTTTATTATGTCCCCATAAATGTGGGTATTGCTGAACTAATTAATGTGTGGCTACACAGTTTACAGCTATAACCTTTGTTTTGTCTTCATTAATTTCATATCCTGAAAATGCTTGAAACTGTCTCAGAATGTTCCACAACACTGATATGCCCTCTTTGTTTGGTTTTACCAAGTACAAAATAATATCATCTACAAATAAAGCCAACTTTTCTTGATTACCATACCAATTATATCCTTTGATTTCTGATTCCCTTATTTTCTTTGCCAATGGCTCTAAATATAATGCAAATAACAAAGGGGAAAGAGGACAACCCTGCCTGGTTCCTTTGTTCAGACACAACATATCAGAGAGGAACCCTCCCATTTTAATTTCTGTCTCCAATCCCTCATATATCCTCATAAATAACATTATTATTGTAATGAGGGAATGCAAATGCTTCCATTGCCATAGTCAGAGTTATAAAATCCCAGCTTTCTCTGCATCAAGTCCCACCAACACTAATATTTTCTTACATTCTGCTTCCTTCCAGACCATGATGTCTGCCTCCCCTCCACAAACCCACAGCTATTCATATCTATCAGTTTTATCTACACTTATGCTATTCTTTTAGTTATTATAGATATAAACACTTTACATTCATTATTTAAAATTGAAATGGGTCTATATGAAGCAGGATCTGATGGGTCATTACTGTCTTTAGGTATTACAGCCATCACAGCTTTTTTTTCCCAAATGTTGGTGCTTCATCTCCTATTAAAATATTGTTAACAAAACCCTTCTCTCCTAGCCTCCAAACTTCCACAGGAAAACCATCTATTCCTGGAGACTTTCCTGCAGACTGATTTTACATTACCATGTTTACCTTATCTCCTCCTGTCTTAACTCCCAATTGTTGAACCTCATCTACCCCTAACCATAGTTTACCCAAGTGTTCCATAAATATTTCCATTTGTGCTTTTTCTTGATTTCCACATTAATCTGCTTTATACAAATTTTCATAAAATTTCCAAAATATCTCCAATACCTCTACAGGATCTCTGGTTATTTTTTCTTGTTATAGGACCCTTAAGTTTAATAACAACGCTTTCTACTTTCTGTTACCCAAGTCATTGTCCTAAACATTTTTGTACCCTGCAGTTATTATAAAAACAGTTGCTTAACAGCAATTTTTCTAAATTCATGTATATTATCCATATATTCCATGTTCTCTTTAGCAATCTAGAGTTACACCTCATCTTGTTCTGTGAGATCCCCCTTATTCTGTAATACTTTAACCTTTTTCAGCCCCTCTAAATAATTCTTGTTACTTATTGGCCACATCTATTTTATTTATACAATATTTTAAACTCCACTTTCATTTTATCCCACTCACTGGATATAACTTCTGAAGAAATTTCTGTCTTCTCTAATAACTCTCAAATGCTTTCCACTACCCATTCATTAAATCCCTCTGTTTTAACAGGCAGATGGGGAAGCAACAGTGTCTTACTTGTACTTCATTACCCTGCATTTTTATCTTAGCTATTGGCACATAATCTGAAATAGTTATTGATGTGTGTTGAAGCTTTCAACTGAATGCACATCTTCCTGTGAAGTTTAATTTCTGTCTAGTCTAACCTCACATTAAATTACCCATGACTCTAACTCAGAGATCCAATTCATCCTTAACATATCCAATTATTACTTCATTGCTATCCCCCGTCAATGTCCCAAGAGATCATGGAAATTACCTTAACTATCAAACAATTATCTTATGGCTGGATGACTTCAGTTACACAAGCATCGACTAAAACACACCTCTAAAGTACAATTGCATTAAGTGCTACTTACTTGTAACACTAGATGTTTGAATTTCACACTGTCTCAGTGGGATATGGGATCTGTTCTTGCACAAACCCACCTTGGCAGCTATCCAAGCTCAGAATTCCCTCCTCTCACTCCCTGTAACAGGGGATCAGCTAAGCATAAAACAACCCTGTCCTTCTGGAAAATCAGATAAGGTTGGCCCACCATGAGAGCTTGCAGTTTACAGACTCGCCTAACCCTGTCACAAGAAATCAGTTATTCAGGATTTTAGTGCTATGCAGGAAGAAAGTACAGTTGTGTACACTTACCATAAATGTAGATGTTCCAGTATATTCACTGTTGCAGACATCACACTTGGGTTATCTGCCTGCAGGTAGCCCTCAGTCACCCCGAATACCAGAGACTTAGTATTTCTGCATCGGTTGCTGTCGCTCCAGGACTGACGTCAGGTCATTAGGGGTATAAAAACAGGCAGCTGATGCCATTACATCAGTTTTTCTTGCCCAAAATGTCAGGAGCCCTCCAAATAGGGAGATAAGTTAGGGTGGGGAAAATACCACCAGTAAAAAGTAAATACCAATACCCCTGAAAGGGGTGAGTAATAGACATAGAGAGGAGAGAGAGAGAGACAAAAGGGGCTGGAGGGAGGAAAACCAGGACTGCAACAGTGAATACACTCGAACATCTACATTTATGGTAAGTGTACACAACTGTACTATGTTCTTCGTGTTTCACTGTTGCAGTCATCACACTTGGGTAGATTCCCAAAGCTGAAGAAGAGTGGAGGCAGTCAAGAAGAGTTGGCACTGGCTAGTATGCCTTGCAGGACTGCTGTTGCAAAACCCGCCCTGGATTTGAAAAAGATAGGCAGATGGTAATGCTTGGTGAAGGTGTATACAGAACTCCAGGTAGCAGCTTCCAGGATGTCCCTGGTAGGGACTCCCCTGAGGAATGCTGTAGAGGTAGAGGTTTCCCTAGTGGAATGTGTTCTGAACCCCTGAGGGGTTGGTTTCCCATGGTGCTTATAGAAGAAATGGATGCAGTGTGCTATCCATTTGGAAATTGTTTGTTTTGAAATGGCCTTGCCTCTACCCCTGGTGCAAAGCGGACTAGTAACTGGTCAGATTTCCTGAAGGGCTTAGTCCTATCAAGGTAGAATCTGAGCTGTCTGTGCATGTCCAAGGAGTGCAGGATCCTTTCCCCTTTATTTTGAGGAATAGGGAAGAAAGTTGGCAAATGGCTAGATTGGTTGAGAGCCACACTGGACACCACTTTAGGCATAAAGGAAGGGTTAGTCCTGAGGGAAACCCTGTCAGCATGGAAAATAATGAAGGGTTCCACAGGCATAAGTGCTTGTAGCTCAGACACTCTTCTAGCTGAAGTGATGGCCAGAAGCAAGGCTGTTTTCCAAGAGAGGAATTTTAACTCTGCTGATGCTGCAGGCTCAAAGGGGGGTAGCGTGAGCTTTTCCAGTACAAAGTTAAGGTCCCAAGCAATGGTAGGTGCTCTCCTTGGTGGCCTTAAGTTGTTTGCTCCTCTCAGAAACTGTTTGATAAGAGGGTGAAAGAAGAAAGGTGGCTCAGTGTTGTAATGAGCTGAAATGGCAGAGGCATGGATATTAATGGAGGAGATGGATAGACCTCTGTGGAGTAGATCTGCTAAGTAATCCAGGATTAGAGGCAGGGAGGGCAGAGTTGTGTCCTCTCCTTTAGATTGACTCCAGGAGCAGTACCTTTTTCACTTATCAGCATAGGATTTCCTTGTACTGGGCCTTCTGGCTTCAAGAATGACGTCCATCACCTGCTTGCTTAGGCTGGTTTCTGGGGGAGAATTCAAGGAATAAGCCAGGCTGCAAGAGTTAGGGTTTACAGTTGCAGATGCAAGATCAGTCCCCCCTGTTGAGAGAGCAGGGTTGGGTTCTGGTGTAGGTGCCAGGGTGGGACCAGTGACAGGCTGTGCAGGAGCGGGTACCAGTGTTGGTGTGGCCAGTCTAGGGCAATCAGAATTGTCCTTGCTCTGTCCTGTCTTATCTTGAGCAACACTCTTGAAAGAAGGGGCAGAGGGGGGAAAGGCATAGATTGAGAGATTTACCCACTGGAAGGATAGGGCATCCACTTTCCAGGCCCTGCTGTGAGGTGTCCTAGTGCATAATTTGCTGAGCTGGTGATTGCAGGGGGAGGCAAAGAGATCCACCTCTGGGGTCCCCCATTTCTGAATCAGAAGGTTGAAGGTGCTGGGCTCTAATTGCCAATTGTGTGGGTCTAGGAGATTTCTGCTTAAGTCGTCTGCCAGTGCATTTTGTTTGCCTGGCAGGAATTGAACTTGCAGATGGACCTGCATGTCCAAGGCCAGCCTACAGAGTGGGTAAGAGTGGGTTTCCCTCTGCTTGTTGATGTACCACATAACTGTGGTGTTGTCTGTTTTTATTAGCAGGTATCCTGGTGAGAGTAGGGATCTGAAAGATGTCAGAGCATGCTGCACAGCTAGCATTTCTTTTTGGTTGATGTGCAGATGAATTTGACTTGGGCTCCAGTGGCCCTGAATGCATTTGCCGTCCATGTGTGCCCCCCCCCCCAGGCATAGTCTGATGCATCTGTGGTTAGGGTCTGGGCAGCATGGGGTTGAGTAAAGGGCAGTCCCTTGTTGTGGTTGCATGCTGCTGCCCACCAAAGAAACTCTGTCTTTAGGGTATTATAGGAATGACAGTTTCCAGGTCCTGAGAATGTTGTCACCAAAGAATTTTCAAGTACCATTGAAGTTTCCTCATATGCAGTCTGGCATATGGAATTAGTAGGATGCATGAGGCCATGAACCCTAGGGCCTGCAGGATTTTACTTGCAGATAGCTGGGTTCTGGTGGCCATTTGAGTAAAACAGTCTGTCAGATAGGCTTGTTTTTCTAGAGCGAGTAAGGCCATCTGGGATGCTGTGTCCAAGCTTGCTCCCAGGAATACAATCTTTTGACTGGGAACTAGTTTTGATTTCTTTTCATTGATGGTGTACCCCACGGAGGTTAGAAGTTTTTTCACAAATGTCAGGTGCTGCAACAGCATTTCCTGACTGTCTGCCTGAATCAGGCATTTTTCCAAGTACGGGTAAATTTGAATATTTCTTTGTCTGCAGTAAGCAATGGCTGGAGCCAGGCATTTTGTGAATACTCTGGGAGCAATGGATAAGCCAAAAGGAAGTGCAGAAAACTTATAATGCGTAGACCCTGCCCTGAAGCATAGATATTTCCTGCATGACTCCCTTATAGGGATGTGCGGATAGACTTCTTTTAAGTCTAGGGTGACTAACCAGGCATCTTTGGCTAGCATAGGTAGAAGCTGCTGCAGGGGGAGCATTTTGAATTTTGGTACCACCTGGAAGGTTTTGAGAATTGAAAGATCTAGGACTGGATGCCAAGTGCCCTCTTTTCTGGGTACCAGGAAAAGTCTGGAATAGAATCCTTGACCTATCTGTTTCACCGGAACAGGTTGAATTGCCCTTATAGAGAGCAGGGATTGAACTTGGTTTTGTGCCTCTGCCCACTGGTTTGGGGGAAGGTCTGGGAACCATTTTGGGGTTGGCAGTGAGTGGAAGTGAAATTTGTACCCTTGGGATACAATGTTGAGGACCCATCGGTCATTGGTGATGGAAATCCAGTTTTTTGCATGAAGGGCAAGTTTTCCTCCTAGGGGTACAAGCAGCTGGGCAGAGGTGGGGAGTGGGGTTGAGAAGTCATTGCGAATTCTTTCTTTAAGGGGGTGGCTTAGCACTCCCTGCTTTAGAGGTGGAGGCACTCCATTGCTTATATCTCTGCATACCCTGAGACTGTAGTCTGGGGGGGGGGGTCTGTTTCCCCTGGGTCTAGTTTGAGGTGGCCTTGAGGGGGATGGAAAGGAATAGTGTTTCGAGGTGCAGTGCCTACTGAATCTAGGAGGCTGTACTTGCAATAATTCTTTGTCTGTCTGCAGAGACTTAGCTTTTTCTTCCATCTTTTAAAGAACCTCTTCTGCTTTGATGCCAAACAGATTGCCCTTGTTCAAAGAGCATCTAATAACTTTGATTTGACATGGTCTGGCAAGATCTGCTCCTTAAGCCAAGCATGCCTTCTCAGTACAGAACCAGTGACTGCTACCCTGCAAGATGCTTCTAGGGCATCAAAGCCACACTGCAATGTATGCTTGCTGACTTGGCTTGCAGAATGCACAAGCTATTGCAATTCTTTATTTTCTGCACAGTCTGCAAAGGTAGCTATTTTTTGCTTAATAAGTTCCATAATATGTTGTTGGTACTTCAGCATGTGAAACTGACAATTCAAAGCCCTACTGGTGAGAGTTGCAGAGGTATATTCTTTCTTACCCCATCTGTCCAAAGCCCTGGAATCCCTGTCCAAAGGGATGGGATTCTTCGCTGTAGTTGCTTTGATACCTTTCAGTCCCAGGGAGATGACCTCTGGGTCAGCAGTTGGATTTTTGAAAAGGAATTTGTGAGAGTCAGGTACTCTGTAGTACCTGTCTGGTTTCCTAAGTGCAGAGGGTAAAGTATCAGGAGTTAAACTGGATTCCATAAAGACATCATCCACAACATCCAGGACTGGGGGTATTGCTAAAGGCCTATGTTGTGGCAAATCTAGAAATTCTCTGAGTCTCTTTTTGGACTGAGGATAGTCTTGGCATTCCCAGTGGAAATGCTCTCTTAAAGTATGTAAGGTTTCACCAAAAGAAAAATCCTCTGGAGGAGAAGCAGAGGGAATGGATTCCTATGCATCTGAATCCTCATAAGCAGAAAAGGGCATGTCTTCATAATCAGATATGTCAGAGTCATCGGACTCTTGGTCTGTTGAAGCTGTTGGGGACAGGTCTCTTTTTTTCTTAGCAGGGACTTGACTTCCCCTAATCAGCATAAAAAGGTATTCTGCCATTTTAAACATTTGATGTTGGGCAAGGGAGCAGGTGCATGAGCTTTGGTCGTCCTTTTTTTAGGCATAGCGCATACTCTTGGCCTTAGAAACCCTGTAGTTTTAGACAGAACTGAAGACACGAAAGAAGTTGTCTGTGTCAAACATCGGTAGTGCGAAGAACTTCCTCAGAAGCCGGTGCCTGCTCAGCAGCTCCGGACCCATCCAAGGCAGAGACATCCACAGGTTCCATAGTCGAAGAAGAGTCTCACGGCATACCGGACGCCGAACGGGTCTCAGTAGAGGCCTGCATATCCATTGAAGCGGGCATCAGGGGCTACAAAAGCGCCTCAATGAGTACCGATGAATTGGCGACTAGCTTAACGGGAGCGACGTCGGCAGCTTAGGACCTGTGTGGTCTGTCTCTGTCTTTATCCTTACGTTTTTTCAGAATATCAGTAGTCAGATGGCTTACCAAAGCCATTTCAGAATATGGGGATTGAGAACGAAAGTATTTAGTGACAATAAGGGCCCGACGACAAATAGTTCGGGTGGTGAACAAGGCACAAAACTGACAGCAAGGTACTTCGAGGTCTGGGCCAAAACAGGTGACGCAGTAAGAATGGAAATCTCGGTGTGGTATTTGCTTTCCACAGGCAAGACAATTGTTAACTTTTTCTGACATCGGTTAGAGCAAGAAAAAAGGAACCCCAACTGGGTACTTAGCTTTAGAAAACTTCAGGATAATTCAATTTGGAAATGAAAACTCAGGTAGTGGCCGACCAGCACTCGTGTGAACTGCTTCTGCTTTGGGCTCCTCTGTAAGAAAGACTGATGCAATGGCATCGGTTGCCTGTTTTTATACCCCACTGGAGTGACAGCAACCAATGCAGAAATACTAAGTCTCTGGTATTTGGGCAGATAACCCAAGTGTGATGACTGCAACAGTGAAACACGAAGGACTAGAAGCAAAAACTGCCTAAAACCAACCAGTTTGCTACCAAAAACACCAACAAAATAATGAAAGCCAACCAACAACACAACAAGGTTAGAAACTTTCAAATTATATATAAAATGAGATGGTGGGTACTGCCACTGAAGCAGTGTGAAGTTTGAACATCTACTGTTACAGGTAAGTAGGACTTATGCAACTATACTATAGCAGCATATGGGTTGATTCCCAAAGCTTACCCTACAGCACCTCAGGTACTACTTTGACAGACCTAAGCCCTTCAGGAAAGCCAAACAGCTGTTTATTTCTTTTTCTGGGGTTAAGGGTCAGCCTCTCTCTATCCAAATGATTACTAATTGGTTATCCACTGCTATTGAAGTTTGTTACTCCCACCATGGTAAATCTGTTCGAGGCCAGATTAAGGCACATGGGAGTAGGAAGGATAAGATTCCAGGAGCCCCTGAAGAATGGTCCTTGCAAAATCTGCTCTGGAACTTGAGAAATAATCCATTTTGCATTCCTTGGTAAAAATATGAAGAGAGGACCAGGGTGCTGCCTCTAGAATTCTTCCAGAATTCATGCCTTTCTGATATGCTACCAAAGAGGATATGGCTCTTGTGGAATGTGCCTTAATCTGGCCTCGAACAGATTTACCATGGTGGGAGTAACAAACTTCAATAGCAGTGGCTAACCAATTAGTAATCATTTGGATACAGAGAGGTTGACCCTTCTTAACCCCAGAAAAGGAAATAAACAGCTGTTTGGCTTTCCTGAAGGCCTTAGGTCTGTCAATGTAGTACCTGAGCTGCCTGTGCACATCCAAGGTATGCAGAATCTTCTCTGGCATTTTTTAGGTTTCGGAAAGCAAACTGGGAAGCTGATGGCTTGATTAAAATAATTTTAGAAAGAACTTTGGGCAATAAAGATGGATTACTGTGTAAAACAACCCCGTTATTGTGGAAAAATCAGATAAGTTTGGCCCAACATAAGAACATGCAGTTCAGAGTCTAGCATTATATATATGTCTGAGCAATATGCAAAACAGTTTTACAAGTGATAAACTTTAAACCAGTTTGAAAGGTCAATTCAAAGGAAAAGAAGGTTAATATTTCAAGATCAAAGAGAAATTAGAATGAGGAGGAATTTGCTTTCTAGGGGAGTGTCAAGTGCAACACTCCTTCATAAACTGTTTGACCACAAAGAGAGGCAAAAGAGGATAATCCATGAGCAGACCATCTGAGATGGCTGCAAGATTCCCTTTGATAGATGTATAAGATATGCCATTGTTGAGTAGCTCACACAAAAATTTTAAAACCAGAGGGGTAGACATCATACTGTGCCCTTTGTTATCAGTTAGGCACCACCCAAAAATGTCTTCCATTTGTAAATACCATAAGATTTTCTAGTTGCAGATTTTCTTGCCTTTTTCAATATCTGATGCACATGTTCATGGAATGAATGCCTAAAAGACATCAAGATAAAATCATCCAAGCTGTCAATTGCAGTTGCTCTAAGTTGGGGTGCACTAGTCACCCCTGACATTGCGAAAGTGTAAGGAAGCTTGTAGTAATTGCTCTTGGCCAATTCCTTTAAAAAGAACCACCTCTGACTGTGCCAAAAGGGGGTCATCAGAATGATCTTTGGTAACTATTTCTGAATCTTCAGAAGTACCTTAGGTATCAGTGGAAAGGGTAGAAATACATAATGGAACATTCTTCTCCAGGGGAATGGGAAGAATGCATATGTACTCCAAGCATGGCTGCAAGGATGTCGAACAGAATTTTTCCAACTGTTTTGAAAGGAGGTGAACATATCTATTTGAGGTGTTCCCACATCTGAACTAAATCCTGGAAAACATCTATAGTCTGCTGCCATGTTTTGCTTTGATGGGATGTGCTAGGCCCAAAGCATCAGAAAATGCTGCATGGCTAGCTTCTAGGCCATCACTGCCAACTGGCAAACAGAGTATTACATTGTACCTCCTTGTCTGTTCAGGTACCACATGGTACGGTGTTGTCTGTGACCACTAAAAGGGAAAATGGAGAACATATGTGTTGAAGAACTTTTAATGCCAGAACCACTGACATTTTTTTTTGACATTTGCTTTGCATTTAAACTCCCCTGGAGACTGCTCCCCATAAAAATCTGATGAGTCCATCTGGACTTATTGAACTGGGGTCTGAGGCAGAAGGGTAGGCCTGGATTGAGAGGCATCTGATCCCTCCACCACTGCAACTCTCATTTAAAAATTTCCAGCACTGGTACATGGAACTCTAAGGGATGCTGGTGCTGGGACCAACATTTTTTTAAGTACCATTGTATTTTTCTCGTATAGAGTCTGGCCAGTGGTATCATGAGGATCACTGACGCAATGAAGCCTAAAATTTTGAGAAACTCTCTTGTGGAAGCAGTTTCTTGAGAGAAATCCCTAAAAATGTTCTCATAAGTCAGAACGTTGTCTTCTGATAGAAAAAAAATCTGTGTCTATCATACAACCCAGGCAGGCAATTCTTTGAGAGGGCATGAGACAGGACTTTCGTTGGTTGAACCTGAAGCCCAGGTGAGCTAGAATGGTTGAGACCTTGTATAATGATTCTAAACACCTGGAAGCAGATGCTGGACAAATCAGCCAGTCTAAATAAGGGAAAATGAGGATGACCTGGTCCTGCAGGAAGCAGCCACTGGAGCCAGGCACTTTGTGAATAATCAAGATAGCCCAAAGGGTAATGCAGGAAACTGACAGTGTCAGACAAACAATATACATCTCAGATATTTCATGAAGTTGTGAGCAATTAGAATGTGACAGCAACCATCTTTCAGATCTAAACAGTGATCCAGAAAAAAGGGTAGAACTATCTATAGGGTTAGCATTTTGAATATGGGTACTTTCAGAAAGATATTTAGATAAGACAAATCTAACACTGGTCTCCAAGATAGCTCCTTTTTGGGTACCAAAATGATTTTGGAGAAAAAATATTTTCCTTTTGGTGATACATAAACTGTTTCTATAACCCCTGGTTGCAACATGTGAAGCAGTACCAGTCAGGTGTAATTGGACAGTCAAGGGGTGTGCGTGTGTGGGGATTCCCCTTAAGGGAGGAGGATTTTCTTTCCACTGCCAATAGTATCCTCTCTGAATTGCTCTCAGCACCAATTCGTCTGAGACTATTTGTGGTCAAGCTGCTGGCCTGTGGGAAGAGGAGGAAGGACAGGAGGAAGGTACAGCATGCTAGAGTGTCAGCATAGTCATTCTTTAGCAGTGGATTGATCCTTTTTGAGAAAGAAACCTCTTTTATTTGGTTTGGAAGCATTAGTCTTCTGTCATTTCCTCTTTATATCCTGACTCTTGTTAGACTGGAAATTTTGTTCTGCCTTTTGAAGTTGTACACCTTGTTAGGGGAGAACCAGGAAAAATGAGACATTTTAGACACCCGATGCATCAATTTACTTCTATCATCCCATTGTTTGAAAATCTAGGTAGCAACAGGACCAAACACAAATTCAGAACATAAAGGAAAATTCAAACTCTCATTTTTTTAACTCTCAGAGAATTTCTGGCTAAACATACATACATTATCAATACAACTAAAACAGCTGTACTTCTAGAAACTTTGCAACTTCCAAGACACTTCTCAAAGCATGTTTAGAAACCCGAGTCACTAGAAACAATTTTGTATAACACTTCTGTTCAGCAGGCAAATATGTAGCAAAGTCATCTAAACTGTAAGCACATCACAAAATAACCTGCCACATAAAGCCTAGATAATTTAGAATTCTAAAGATTAAATTAATACACTGAGCCAACTTTTCTCCCAGAGATTCTAACCACTTGCCAATTGTATCTAGGGGTGTAAGGTTACAAGAAGCCAAGGACTCTATTTAGAGCTGGGAGTTGGAGAAACTGCAGCTGGGTCAGCTGACAAAAGTGTAGAGAGAGCCTGGCCTCTTTTTCCAGCTTGTGGAACACTGAAGCTTTTAAGATCCTCCCTTACCCATAATGCATTAGTCCCCTACAATACCTCAGATCTCGTTTGCCGCCTTTGTGTATGGACGTGGTCACTGTTAGTTCTAGAACAGTAAAAACAATTAAAGCACACAGCAACTGTAGTATCCAAAAAGCAGAACAAGGATCCCCCAAGCTCGAGACTCAGAACACCAGAAATATTTTTAAGCAATGAATTTATTCACATAAATAAAATGAAGCACTTGGAGCTCTAGTCAGGGTTGAGCGTTTCATCTGACAAAACACAGATTTCTTCAGAACCAATAAGCTCCTGTTAACATTTCAATTTAAAAACTTTTTGGCGCCAAACCTTTCTAAAATAGTACTAAAAAAGTATCCAATGGCAACATTAAAAACAATATTAATTAATCAATTAGGCACATACAATCTTAGTGGTAAATATTATCTGTATTCTTTGTTCATATGTACTTAAATTACTTTACCCCTTTGTGAAGGTTAATAAAAATTTTACACACTTTATAATACCAACAGAGAATTAAGAATGACTCATAAATAAAGGCAATCTCCCTGTTAATTTGTCTTCCATACTATATGTGTATAATATGTCTAACTACTGGATTTCTTCCATATGTAGTATACTTATCCAAATACATGTATACAATACTAATATTTAATTAATACTGATATAAGTATGAATATAAATTTAAACTAATACAAATCAATAGTGGGTTATTGAGGGAATGTGTACTGGAAATACATAAATACATAAATAAATAACATAGATATAAATATTAGTTCACAGTTCTTCGTTACTGCTCAGTTAAAATTGTTCATATAATAGTGATGATCTGTAAACACAACACTTGCCTATTCCTATCGGTGTTACTAATTACTAATTTAGTGCTAGGAAAGGTATTAGACTGATGTGGTCATTTAAGCCAGGTGTTGTAGTGGCATCCGTCCATATTTGCCATTTGCTTTCGACCCATGCCAGATAGGTTTTCCAATTACCACCCCTATCACCTATCTCTACCTGGTCTATAATTGCAAATGTAAAATTGTGGTCTGTACCCTTTTCTAAAATGTGTTTGCAAAGTGCATTCTTGGGATCACCTTTTTTAATCCTGTACAAATGCTCATATATACGGGTCTTAAATTTCCTCTCTGTTTTGCCTATGTAAAAGGCTGAGCATTTTGTACAGGTTGCGATGTAAACAACACGTTGTGTGTTGCAATTCCCATGTTTGCATGTTACAGTGGTTTTAATGATATTGTCTAACTTAATTTTTAATTTGGTATTAATATGTGGGCATTGTTTACAAGTGCCACATCTAGTAGTACCTTTCTTTCTTGTACCATGATGACCCATTTTTCCATATTCGATTAATCTTTTTAAATTGCTGCCTGTTTTATATACTGTACAAATGTCATCTCCTACTATGTGCCCTATTGAACCAGAACTCGTTATTATCGGCCAGTGTTTCTTGAGAATTTCTATAATTACACTGGTATAAGGGTTAAATTTAATCACACACACTTTCCTATCTCTTTCATTGTTAAGGTTGGGCTGAGATTGAATGCTTTTCCCCAATAATGGGACATATTTTAGTCCCCATTGGGCCCTAACATAAGAGATCACATTCTCTAACATACCATTAGGATATCCACGATTCCGAAACAATTGAAACACTGTGTCTAACTCACTAGTCATATATTCCTGGGTAGAGGACATCCTAGCGGCTCGGATACTCTGTCCCTTCACTACATTCCTAAAAATGTGTGGAGGGTGACAACTACTGTAGTGAATATAATCGTTGGAAAACGTGGGTTTTCTAAATATCCTAGATGAAAAACCTGTCCCTGTGTTACTAATCCAGGTGTCCAAGTAGGCAATTCCATTTTTGTCATGTTTAGAAGTAAATCTCAAAAAATCAGTGGTTTGGTTGAGATATTCTATGAAGGATGGGATCGCATCTATAGGCCCTTTCCAAATGATGAAAATGTCATCCAAAAATCTTGTATACAATGTGATGTGTTGAAAAAACTGGCTTGGAAAAATGTATGTGTTTTCCCACTCGAGCATGACCAAATTAGCGAAAATAGGGGCACAAGACGCCCCCATCGCTACCCCTCGAGTTTGTCTGAAGTATTCACCCCCATGAAAAATGTAATTGTGGTCAAGCACAAGTCCCATCATGTCGATAATGAGGTTGACTCGGTCTGAACTACATCCGGAGTACTTGTGCAGGCTGTTGTAAAAGTATTCTAATCCAATGGTCGACGGTATACAGGAAAATAAATCCTGTACATCTACTGTGATGAAGGTCAAATTCTCATCCCATACTTCCTTAGTGAGTTTGCTCAGAAAGTCCCACGAATCCTTGACTAGGTGATCCACTTTGGTATATATTTGCTTAGTCCATTGATCTATCGTAATCCCTATTTTAAAAGTTTTGGATTTTGATCCAGATATGATAGGTCTAAAGGGCGGTTTTGCTATGTTTTTGTGGATCTTCGGAATCCCTATAATGTGGGCCATTGTTGGGTGTTCATTTCTTAAGTATTCATACAATTCACTAGTGATTCGACTATCTAATAGATATTCCTCGAGTACTAAATCTATTCTCCTATACCCTATGTTGATCTGATTTAAAGACACTTGTTCATAATTTCCCGATTCGTATAAAATGTTATGTATTTCATTAAGGTATAGTTGACTGTCAAAAAACACTATTCCTCCGCCTTTATCGGGCTTCATTATTCGAATCCCATCATTTAAGATGAGTGTTTCCATACATCTTCTTTCACCTTCGTTTAAATTGTCAAGTGGAGTTTGACTATCTCCTGAGTTCCACTTGAGATCCTTATATAAATTGTATATGTCATTACATACCATTTTTTCATATAATGCAACTTGAGCATTCATAACTGGGATGTACGTACTTTTCTTAACCAATTTAGACCTACTTGTGTTGGTCTTGGTCTTGTTGGTGTCATCACTGAATTGGATTGCTAAATTCAACCTTCTACAAAATAGTTTTATTTCCTTAATTAGGTCAAACAAATTGAATTTCACTGTTGGAATGTACTTCATTCCTTTGCTAAACAAGGATATGATGTCTTCTGTGACTTGAATGTCAGTGTAGTTGTAAACATTAAATCCTTGAAAGGAACTAATACTCGGAAACCTCTCTACGGCCACCTCCGGTTGTGGTGAACTGACATCATTTCCTTGCTCATATTCCCCATTACTTACTATTTTTACATCACCATTTATATATAAACTAGTTCGTAGGTGTTTTGGTGAACTAGTGTATACATGAATAGGTGCAGATTTAGATAAATGGATGGAACCAGGTGTAGGAACATTTAAAGAATGGGGTGAGGTGCTAGCTACAAATTTTGTATAATCCCTTGTGTATTGGCCATTTAAAATCTCCTTTGTTGTCTCTTTTTTGAGATTTACTTCTAAACATGACAAAAATGGAATTGCCTACTTGGACACCTGGATTAGTAACACAGGGACAGGTTTTTCATCTAGGATATTTAGAAAATCCACGTTTTCCAACGATTATATTCACTACAGTAGTTGTCACCCTCCACACATTTTTAGGAATGTAGTGAAGGGACAGAGTATCCGAGCCGCTAGGATGTCCTCTACCCAGGAATATATGACTAGTGAGTTAGACACAGTGTTTCAATTGTTTCGGAATCGTGGATATCCTAATGGTATGTTAGAGAATGTGATCTCTTATGTTAGGGCCCAATGGGGACTAAAATATGTCCCATTATTGGGGAAAAGCATTCAATCTCAGCCCAACCTTAACAATGAAAGAGATAGGAAAGTGTGTGTGATTAAATTTAACCCTTATACCAGTGTAATTATAGAAATTCTCAAGAAACACTGGCCGATAATAACGAAGTTCTGGTTCAATAGGGCACATAGTAGGAGATGACATTTGTACAGTATATAAAACAGGCAGCAATTTAAAAAGATTAATCGAATATGGAAAAATGGGTCATCATGGTACAAGAAAGAAAGGTACTACTAGATGTGGCACTTGTAAACAATGCCCACATATTAATACCAAATTAAAAATTAAGTTAGACAATATCATTAAAACCACTGTAACATGCAAACATGGGAATTGCAACACACAACGTGTTGTTTACATCGCAACCTGTACAAAATGCTCAGCCTTTTACATAGGCAAAACAGAGAGGAAATTTAAGACCCGTATATATGAGCATTTGTACAGGATTAAAAAAGGTGATCCCAAGAATGCACTTTGCAAACACATTTTAGAAAAGGGTACCGACCACAATTTTACATTTGCAATTATAGACCAGGTAGCGATAGGTGATAGGGGTGGTAATTGGAAAACCTATCTGGCATGGGTCGAAAGCAAATGGCAAATATGGACGGATGCCACTACAACACCTGGCTTAAATGACCACATCAGTCTAAAACCTTTCCTAGCACTAAATTAGTAATTAGTAACACCGATAGGAATAGGCAAGTGTTGTGTTTACAGATCATCACTATTATATGAACAATTTTAACTGAGCAGTAACGAAGAACTGTGAACTAATATTTATATCTATGTTATTTATTTATGTATTTCCAGTACACATTCCCTCAATAACCCACGATTGATTTGTATTAGTTTAAATTTATATTCATACTTATATCAGTATTAATTAAATATTAGTATTGTATACATGTATTTGGATAAGTATACTACATATGGAAGAAATCCAGTAGTTAGACATATTATACACATATAGTATGGAAGACAAATTAACAGGGAGATTGCCTTTATTTATGAGTCATTCTTAATTCTCTGTTGGTATTATAAAGTGTGTAAAATTTTTATTAACCTTCACAAAGGGGTAGAGTAATTTAAGTACATATGAACAAAGAATACAGATAATATTTACCACTAAGATTGTATGTGCCTAATTGATTAATTAATATTGTTTTTAATGTTGCCATTGGATACTTTTTTAGTACTATTTTAGAAAGGTTTGGCCCCAAAAAGTTTTTAAATTGAAATGTTAACAGGAGCTTATTGGTTCTGAAGAAATCTGTGGTTTGTCAGATGAAAGCGCTCAACCCTGACTAGAGCTCCAAGTGCTTCGTTTTATTTATGTGAATAAATTCATTGCTTAAAAATATTTCTGGTGTTCTGAGTCTCGATCTTGGGAGTTCTAGAACAGTAGCAACTTTTTGTGAGTAAAAGTAGACATTTCTATCTTTATCTTTTTACCTATCTCTTAGTAAAAGTTTTTCTATGTATCCTCCCTTTCCTACACTTTTTAGTGTATTCCTGAATACCATAGTTGGTATTTTCCATTTCCTTCTTCTCACTTTACCTTTGAGGTGGTTTCTTCTATTACCATTGTTGGTAATACTTTTTCTTTATCTTTCATTAGCTTAAAAAAAGTTATAAACTTTCTTTCTCTTTATTTCTTTTCAATAGATATAGTTGAGCAACTCTCCAGTTTTAAAAAATGTATGGCCTGTGGCCACAAAATTCCATTACTGGATGCACATCCTATGTGCATTCATCGTTTAGACCTGGCCAATTTGGATTCTACCTATAGTATTTGAGGCCTTTAACCCTAGGGCCCTTACTGATTGCGGAAATAGACTAATTTTGAGGGGATCCCTTCAAAATCCTCTGATACAGCATCTGGGACTCAAACTTCTAAGAAATATGATAAAGAAAAGAGGTTAAAAAGCATTCCTCAGACCTTACAAGTTCTTCAGCTCTGAGTTTGGAACTGCCTCTAAAAATTTCAAAACCTTCGGATCCCACCTCTTCAAACTACTTCAGATCCAAAGACTACAATGAAAACATTGGATCTGACCACCTCAGATCCAAAGCAGCATAAGGATAAGTCTCCTCAGATATGATCTCCCCAGAGCCTGAATCCAGTATCTTCTCATCTCCCATCTCCTTTTCTGGAGAGGAGAACCATTCTAGGGCTTCATTAATAGCTGCTTCTTCTCGTTCCTCCAGAATTCTGACCAAAGCAGATGTGGACAGGATGAGGAGGAAATTCTTCTTGACACAAATTCATATAGGGGTTCTCCCGACTCCTACCCCATCTTGTCCAGAGACCTTCATAAGTACTACCCCGCCTATTTTGTCTCAATATCTGATCTGACCTTTGGTTTTGGAGCACTTGGATCTGAGTATCCTAGATCCATCTGTATTGGATCTGAAGATCATTGTATCTTCTATGCCGATACCATCTCTGACTGGACCTACTCCAAGCTTGTCGAACCAGATGACCCTCAGAGCCGTAGCAGTGGCACCAGATACAAGGTGTTGGAGTCAACCCTGAGGTTGTTGGAGCAGTCTCTGCCCCCTGGAGCCCTTGGTGCTGGACAGCTCCACTTCAGTCTCTGTCTCAGGTGGTTTGCCTTCAGTTCAGAAGGAGCTAGCAATCTAGAAGAAATGTCTTCTCTGTGCTGTCAGTCTCTTTCTCTCTCAGGCATTCTGCTTTCGAGGTAGTGCAGAGAGTGCATCCACTGTCCTTGGCTCCTACTTCCTAGACCAAGTTGTCTTTTCATCTTGACCCTCAACTTCCTATGCCACAGGGACAACCAACCTAAAGTATCCAGGATACCCAGCAGGGTATATTGATATCTTGTGATACTTCTCTGGAACATTCCGCAGAAGTCTCTAGGAAGAGAAAGTTCAATAGAAGGCACTTGGACCCTCCTCAGGAGTCGGTCATGGAAGATACTGATTTTGATGAGGGGAAAGGGTCCCCAAGATCACCACCTGATGATGTCTCCTTTGGAGCCATCCTCCAGATCCTCAAGCAAAGTGGTGTCTGATCTACTCACAACCCTTCCCAAGAGGAATCAGTATTCCTGGAATACTTTGGTTCTGGCCCATCCACCTCCTGGATGACTCCACCCAGCAATGAGCTCATTGATTTGATCTTTCAATGGGTGTAGTAGTAACCCAATTCCACTGAGCCAATCCCCAAGAGACCAGACAGGATCCTGGCACCACCCAAGGATAGAAAATTTTGGAGCAAAGGAGTACCAGCTGATGCCATGGTCATAGTGGCAGCTACAAAAAAGGAACTTGCAGAACAAAGTTCCTCTGTTCATCCCCCTAACAGGCAGTCTAAGATGCTGAAGAGATTCAGGAAGCATGTATGTGCTTCAGTGACTTTTACATTTTGATTGCTGAATTGTTTGGCACAATTCACCAGACTCCAGAAGGATTTGATTAAAGAACTTGCCAAATACCTCTCTCGGGCCATTACTTCTGAGGCAGAGAGCTTGATTGCCTTACAGTTGGCTACCATACAGTCTATTTCAAATTTGTCTATGAGCTTCATCTCACATGCAACTGAAGGTACCTAAAGGGTGGCAGGTTCAGGCATTTCCTTTAGGAAGCATGTCCGGATGCACCTGTGTGATTTTGTGTAGCCCTTTAAGGCTCCCTTTGTCAGTGTTCCCTTTGACAGAAGTTCTTTATTTGGCCAAAAAGTTAAAGACACACTATCCAGATGTGAACAGGATCGTAAAACCTGGTCTGCTGTGGGCATACATTTTTGGACTCCTCAAAGGATCTTTTCTAGGAATCAATGAGGTGGTCAAAAAATGTGGTTCAGAAAGTCCCAGGGCCCCTTCCAAGATCCATGTAGAGAGGGTTCCCTCAGGGACAGAGGGGAGGAACTCTAACAGAAGACACTGCCCACGTGGAAGAAATGGCTGGGAAAACTAAGGGTCTAGAGATACTTTCTCTGACAGATCCTATCAGTGCTCCTGAAAGAAGGCCCAATTGTCAAAGTCTGGAGGCAGCTGGGGGTCATTTATCTCTGCATCAGAGAGCCTGGCTAGACATTACAAAAGATTCTTGGGTGCAGATGATTATTTCCAGGGGTTATGCAATACCCTTTTCCCTACCCCTCAACAATAAAATTCCTGATGCTCCACTCAGTCAGAGGAAAGCAGCAGCACTATAAATAAAAAAACCTGCTAGAAAAGAGAGTCATCCAAGAGGTCTCCCCAGACCAGAAAGAGTCTGGAACTTACTGAAGATTCTTTTAGTGCCAAAGAAAGCAGGGCACTGGAGACCAATTTTGGATCTCGGCATTCTGAACAAGCCAGTTCAGTACAGCAAGTTCAGGATGGTCATGATTCAGTACATTCTGCCTTTTCTGCACAAGGATGACTGGATGTGCTCAACAGATCTTCAGGATGTGTAGTATCATACCACAAAAAAACACTCAGCATGGCCACTTCCCAAAGATATCTGAATAACCAAACCAACCAGATAATTTCCAATATGATTTATTGTCTCACAACACCAAGATTAAGCACTTTCATTCCTTACAGGAAACTTCTTCAGAATAAAGATATGTTCCAAATTCATCAGTTAAATACCTGCATTAAATTAGTAGCTGTTATATAATTATTTAATGTTTAATCATCATGTAATTAAGATGTAACCAGGTAATTCAACATCATTCTTTAAAGTTAGACTTAGGAAACAAAGCAAATAACCTGAGAAACATTGTTCATAAAATTAAAAACAAAATAGATTTTTCATATATATAAAACCAATGTACACTGTAAAATTTAATATTTTAGGACTTTCCTTTTTAAAGCAGGGACAATAGAAATGTTAAATAAACAGAGATCTTTCAGGGTAAGGTACCTGCTATGTCCCCAAACGAAAAAATGTCAATATCAAGGTGCAGGTACTCCACGACTATCGAAGCCAACCATCAACCAAAAAAGCAAAAATCAATAAAAAATTTTTATACTTGAACAGCAAAATAACTTTATTCCATGGGTTGTTAGCGCTTTCACGTCTACTCTGGTCGCTTCTTCAGACTTTAATAAAACACTTCATCACTTCTGTATTTAAACACTTATCAATTAAACAGTTAACCAATGAAAGCTTTTGTACGAATACATAACTATAAAAAGTCAGAAACTTCTAAATAGATAAAAAGTCAGAGACATATATTGTGAAAATTAAAACTTCAAAATTTAACATTGACATTAAAATGGATATAGTAATAGATTATAACTGTTATTAACATTTCAGATGGCAAATAGCATATAAATATTTAAAAATACAAGAGCATATAAAAACAGCATTTAATAAAAACATTTCAAGTGTATGAAACTACTGAAAAACTTCTAAAAATATATATTCCTACTAACACCAAGAAATATGAAAAAGTCAAAGGTATATCAAGAAATAACTGCTAATGCTTAAGATGACGACTGACTAGAAAGGGTTTCTAAGTAACCCTCTCATTGAGGCCATGTCCTTCATCTGCTTTCATTCTGATGATCCATTTACATTCTTCCCTTTCAGTGAAGTTACTTACATTGCCTAATCTCAATGTGGTGTGTATCAATTCAATAACTAAGAACTCAAAGGTGTGTGTGGTGCCTTGCGATAGAACATGTCTAGCCAGTGCGTTCCTGTCATTCTCCCTGTTGATCGCATATAAATGCTCTCTAACCCTTTCTCTCAACGTTCTATTAGTCATACCGACATAGAAAGCCTGGCATTTGGTGCAGATGGCTAAATAAACTAACTATGTTCCTTGTCCTACAGTCTGCATAATGATCGAATTTATATAGCACACCTGTGTCCGGGTGCCTAAAGTTATTCCTGCCCAGTATGTATTTGCACTGATTGCAACTGCGACATGGAAAGGTACCCATTCTAACAGTAAGTGGTTAATTTTGAAGTCGCCTTTCATAACATAACATGTTCCTTAAAGATCTAGTATTCTTGTAGGAAAAACTGGGGTGAGGACCTACAAGTGCTCTAAGCCTATCATCCAACTGTAGGATACCCCAGTTCTTTCTAATGACATTAGTAATTCTCTTGTTCTTGTTGGTATATGAAAGTACCAACCTCTTTTTACTTCTAATAAATGGCCTGCTTTGTTCCACCTGTTCACTAGTTGCTATCCTAATGTAGGGTCTTGTTTCTTCATTGCGTTCTGTTTGTTGCAGGGCTATCAAATCATTGTCATGGTAACCCCTTGATTTAAAGTCAGCATCTAAGCCTATCAATACATTCCTATGTGCTGAATCATCGCTTGTTAGGCGTGAACAGCGTGCTGCCTGATTCTTAACAAAGTTCTTGTGTATGTGGGGAGAGTGCATACTATCACAATGTAAGTATGTGTTCTTTCTACAGGGTTTCCTGTAAATGTTGGTAGTGAAACATCCATTATGCTTCCTGATGTTGACATCTAAGAAGTCAATCTGGTGACATGATCTCAATGTGTGTTTATATAGGGCATTGGTCTCTTTTTGATTACCTATCTCATATAAATGTTTGAATGTTTGTACATTCTTTGTTTTAATTTTCTCTCTGTTTTTCTTATATAATATGATAAACATTCCATGCAATAGGCTATATATACCACTCCTGTTGTATAACAGCTATAATAACCATTGGCTGTTAATTTCCTTTATCCATTCCCTATATATATATATATATATATATATATATATATATATATATACATATCTCAGCCTTATTGGCAATGTATGGACATTGGGCACAGGTGCCACATCTATTATGTGCCAATTCTGTCTCCCCCTTGATTATGATACCTGTTGTTTTCAAAAATAATCTTTAAATTTGGCCCTCTGTGTACTATCATATAAAAATGAACAGATGATCCAGAAGATTCCTAGACTTCTGGTCGGGAGCTAGTCACTACCAATTCAGAGCTCTACCCTTTGGTCTCTCCACAGCCCCAGGGTGTTCAGCAAATGCATGGCAGTAGTGGCGGCTCACTTGACAATGCAAGGATTCTGGGTGTTTCCTTACTTAGACTGGCTCATAACTGCTCTGACCATGCATCATTTGATCAAAGCACAAGATTATGTACTCCAGTTATGTTCTCACTTGGTAATTACTATCAATGACAACAAATCTCAATAGAACCAGCTCAAATACTGGAGTTCATCAGAGCTTTGTTCGACACAGTATCCTTGACAGACTCCCTTCCTTTTCCAGGGGTACAAACCATACGATTCTAAGTCAAAAAGATCATCCAAAATTATTTCTCAGCTCGGTTGATCTTACAGGCATTTGTGTCAATGTCGGTTGCAATAACTTTGGTTCCACTAACAAGATATCACATGAGAATTCTTCAGTGGACCCTAGTTACTTAGTGGTTTATTCTTCACCAATCTGTGTTGACCCAAATTAGAATAACTCAGGCATGCAAAAATTACCTCCTTTGGTGTATTTACTCAGATCAGATAGGTCACCCCTTCACTCTACCTCAGTCCAAGGCCATAGTTACGACAGATGCTTCCCAAATGAGGTGGAAGGGCACTTCTTGGAAAAGACAGTCCAAGGCACATGGTCCCCCGAAGAGGCCAATATACATATTAGTGTCCTAGAAATAAGAGCTGTCCTCCTAGCATTGCAGGCCTTCCAAGACACTCTCCTCTCTAGAACTATTGCAGTTCTGATGGACAATATGTCAGTCATCTAGTACATCAACAAACAAAGAGGAACGAAATCTTACCCCCTGTGTTGAGAAGTTTTGAGAATGTGACAATAGGTGATCTCCAATTGATTTCTGATAGCAAAGCACATTCTGGGGAAATCCAACATGATAGAAAACAAGTTAAGCTGGTCCATTCTAATGTCTCACGAGTGGTCACTCAACATGAAAGTGGCAGAAAAGATATTTCGGCTATGGGGCCAACTTTGCTCTGACCTCTTTGCAACTCCCCTCACAACAAGTACAGCTGGTTCTTTGCTCTGATCCTCCCACAGGGGAGGAGTCACTGAGAGATGCTCTTCTCCTCTATTGTCCCCCCAGTTTCCTCTATACTTTTCCCTCAGTACATCTAATCCCCAAATTCCTTCAGAAACCATCTCAACTGAACAGCACAGTCATCCTCATTGCTCCTTATTGGATTCATCAAATTTGGTTTCCCTTTCTTTGGCCTTATCTGCTTTGCCTGCCATGGATTCTGGATCCAATTCCAGAACTTCTGTCTCACCCAATAGATAAGATATACCCAGACATTTTAGGCCTAAAACTGACTGCATGGCTTCTCCAATTCCATTGATGACTAGACAGCCCAGGCTCTCTTCCCCATCCATCACATTCTTCTATCTTCCCACAAAGCCTCCACTAGAAAGATTTACAGAAGTAAATGGAAAAAAAATGTTGTTTTGGCACAGTAAAATGAAACTGATCCGTTTTTTGCACCACTATCTAAGTTCTTAAATTTTTAGCTACAATTTTTAATGAAGGTTCTAGTTTTTCAACTGTTAAAGTAAACCTATCTGCCATTTCCAATTTTCAGACTGGAGTAAATAATTTGTCTTTAGCTTCTTCCAAACTCTGCAAGGCTTTTATGAAGGGAACTTTTTTTCTTAGACCTCCTTTTAAAGATCTCACTCTCCATAGGATTTGAATTTGGTTTTACAATGTTCGACCCGATTCCCCTTTGAACCATCAACCAAAGTAAACTAAATTTTTTAACCTGGAAGACTTTCTTTTTATTGGCCATTACCTCTGCTAGAAGAGTCCCACAACTTCAAGGCCCTATCGTCTAAGCCTCCTTATTTGATTTTTTCACAAGGCTAGGGCATATTTATGAACCAACCCATTCTTCCTTCCTTCCTAAGAGGATGTCAGAATCCAATAGCAATCAAACTATCAACCTCCCAGTTTTTTTCCAAATTTCACAAACAAAGGCGAGTATATGATGCACCTATTGGATGTTCATAGAAGTTATGTTTTTATCTACGCAGGACGAAAATTTTCAGGAAATCCGACCAATTATTTGTCTCCTTTTTCGATTCAAAAATTGGGCAAACCAGTTAATAAAGTGAACTTAGCCAAATGGTTAACTGATTGTATTACATTTGTTTATAATAAACTGGGCTTGTCTTTGCCAAAACCACCAAAAGCTCATTCCACCAGTCTATGGCAACTTTTTCACTGTTTTTATCCAGATCTTCCTTGGATGATATTTCTGCAGCTGCAACTTGGGCTAATCCTCATACCTTTATTCTTCATTGTAAACTGGATCTGGTCTCTAGGGGAAGAGCAGTCTTCAGCTCAGCAATGCTCAGGAATATCCTTCCTTAGAGTCCTCCCAGGAGTTAGGTAGCTGAGGACTCTTTCCCAGTTGTTGATGAATGAATGAAAATGACAACATCACATAAAGTTATGTTCTCGCCATAACCTTCCATCTGTGTTGTCCATTTTCATTCTTCTGCAACTCACCTGCCTCCAACCCCCTATCAATTTGACCTCTGGAAGGATTAGAAGATGCTAAAGGAACAAATATTCATTAATTTGATCTCCAGATACTGTCATCTCATATCCTCATTATTTGTTAATAACTATACAGTTTAAAAGGTCAGCAAAGAGGAGCTGCAGTACTGTAGGGGACTAGTGCATTATGGGTATGGGAGGAGCTCGGGAGTTTGTGTTTCATCAGCTGAAAAAAGCAGACGGGTTGGATCCGAACCCAACTGTTGAGGAAAAATTAAAATGGATAACACAGATGGAACGTTATGGTGAGTACATAACTTTTTTAATAGACATCTTCTAAGGGCAGTAAAAAAAAAAGAGAAAGAAAGAATAATTGTGTAAAATCTTACCATAACCATAGATGTCCTTCTCTTCTATATACTGCAGTATTCATAACATGGAGGGAGTCCACCACCAGCTGACTCGTACATCTGGCCAGTATACAAAAGTCTATTGCTACTATGAGGTACGTGTGATGATGCACATAAGCAAATGTACATTAGTCATAAACGGACATCAGGTGTATAAAGTGGACATCAGCACATACCAACCTCAGAATTGAATGCTGCAAAAAGCACTAGCCTGATCTTAGGTGAGGAAAACATGCCACCAAAAGCCAAGTAAGCATCAGGAGGAAGGTGGGGAGGAGAGAAGTAATATTGCAGCATATAGAAGAGAAGGACATCTATGGTTATGGTAAGATTTTACACAACTATTTTATGTCCTTTTTTTTCATATGATGCAGTATTCATAAGATGAGGGAGAGTAGCTCGTGCAGAGGAAGACTTGGGGGGAGGAGCAGAAGCATTCTCCACAAGCCCATGCAAAATAGCTCTACCAAAACCAGCCCTTGACCTGAAAATGACATCAAATTTATAGCATTTACTGAAGGTATGAACAGAAGACCAGGTAGCTGCCTCCAGGATGCAGCAAGTGTCCAACCCTTTAAAGAAAGCTCCAGAGGAAGACACAGCCCTAATGGAATGTGCCCTAACAGGAGAGGAGAGATTCTTTCCCTTGGCTATATAACAGAAAGAAATAGCTTTTGAAATCCAGGAGGAGATAGTCTGCTTGGAAACAAGTTGGCCAAGGGCCCTTGGGTTATAGGAAACAAACAGGCATTCTGACTTGCAGATTGGTTTTGTCCAAATAGTATCATGAGTTGCCTATGCATATCTAACATGTTCAGAATCCTTTCAATGGAGGACTGAGGAGAAGGGAAAAAAGTTGGTGGGTTCGTAGACTGATTGAAAGATAACTAATTAACTACCTTAGGCATAAAACAGGGATTAGTCCATAAGGAGAACCTACCCCTATGGACAACTGTGAAGGGGGAGGAAGACATCAAAGCTTGTAACTCAGATACCATTCTGTCAGAAGTAATGGCCATGAGGAGGACAATTTTCCAGGTGCAATGCTGCAGAGAAGATGAACTTGCTGGCAAAAGGGGACCAGGGTAAGTTTCTCCAAGACAAATCTGAGATCCCAAGGAGAAGGAACTGGCTTCCTTGGTGTTCTAGTGTGAAGGACAACTTTTAAGAAGAGTTTAACTTCCAACCTGGAAGCTAAAGGGAGAAACATAGGCAGACATGCAGAGATAGCAGAAACATGGGCTTTAACTGAGGAGTAATACAGCCCACTCTTCATTAACTCACACAGATAGGACAGGACCTCTGGGACATCCACTAGCAGTGGTTGTAAATCCTTTTTGAGACACCAGATGGAAAACTTCTTCCATTTGGAAATGTAGGATTTCCTAGTTGTTGGTTTTCTGGCCTCCTGCAGAACTTGGAGCATGTCCTCAGAAAAATGGTGCCTGAAGGGAATCAAAACCCTATCACCCACAAAGTCAAATTTAGAGTTGACATCTGTAGATGCACTAGTGTCCCCCTTGTCCTGTGTGAGTAGGTCCATTCTGTGGGGTAACGTGGTGATTGCTCTTGGCTAAAAGCAGAACAATGGAGAACCAATACTGCCTTGGCCAAAGGGGATCACCAGCGAGATTTTTGGTTGCTCCTGCTGTATTTTCAGCAGGACCTTTTGGAGAACTTGGAAGGGGGGAATGCACAGAGAAACATCCCCTTCTAGGAGAAGGATAGAGCATCCAACTTCCATGTCAAGGGATGTGGGAGCCTGACACAAAACTTGGGAAGTTGTCTGTTCATGGGGGAGGCAAAGAGAGCTACATGAGATATACCCCACTGATGGACCATGTCCAGAAACACATCCCTGTGTAACATCTATTGGTGATTGATTGAGCCATGGACCTGCTGAGTGTCTGCCAGAACATTCTGAGTTGAGGGAATGTAGGCAGCCTGAAGGAAAAGTTAACTCTACAAGGCTACTTCCCAGGCCTGTAAAGCCAGTCTGTACAAGAGGTAAGACTTCATCCCTCCCTGTTTGTTGAAATACCAGAAGACTGTGGTATCGTCTGTGAACCACCTTCGGACTCCCGGAGAAAGCATGTGCTTGAAGATTTGGAGGGTGAAAATCAAGGCCGTCATCTCCTTTATATTGATGTGCTCCCTTATTTGGCCTGAAGACCTGACATCTTTGATCTTCCAGGAGTCCAGTGCTGCTCCCCATCCTAAGTCTGAAGCATCCGTGTATAGTTCCCTTTTCAAGCAAAGCAGGAGTGGGATAACAAACTGTAGAGGATGAAAGTGTTGCATCCAAACTGTCCTCAAGAACCACTGGAATTTTCTCATGTGTAACTTGACTAAAGGGAGCATGGGGATTGTGGAGACCATGAACCCCAAGAGGGGTAGAAACTCCCTGGCAGTCAGGGATTGGAGAAGCAAGAGGTCCTGGAAGTTGGACGTTAGGGACAGGACCTTTTCTGGAGGTAAGGAGGCTAGCATCCTGTCTGCTTGAATCCTGCAGCCAAGAAAAATGTGGTCTTGGGATGGAATCAGAGATTTCTGATAGTTGATTGTGAACCCTAGACTCTCCAGGAGAGAGATCATGAAGGAGAGGTTCTCCTGAAGGATGTCTGGAGATGGTGTCTGGAGAAGGTGATTGTCTAGGTAAGAAAAAAATCTGTATGCCGTGTAGGGTGCAGTAGGCTATGACAGGAGCTAAGCATTCCGTAAAGGCCCTCAGTGCTGTAGACAGACCAAAGGGCAAGGCACAGAACTTAAAATGTGAAGAATCGATAGAAAAGTGAAGACATTTCCTGAAGTGAAGATGAATGGGGATATGAAGGTAGTCATCTTTGATGTCTGACATCATAAAGGCCTGGGAAGTATGAGAGGAAGAAGGGTGGGTAATATTAGCATATGAAAGGTGGGAACTTTCAGAAAGGCATTTAGATAGGAAAGGTCTAGAATGGCCCTCCAAGGGCCATCCTTCCTGGGAACCAGGAACATCCTGGAGTAAAATCCTTTTCCAATTTTGGAGGGTGGTACTTCCTGAATAGTGCCTTGAGAAAGAAGGCTGGATATGGTCTCAGGAAAAAGATCAAATTGTTCTTTTGGAGGTTGTGGAATACCCCAGAAGGGGGGAGGAGTTTTCCACACCATAAAATATCCTTGTCAGATGATGGACAGGACCCAAGAGTCCGGTGTTACCTGATTCCAAGCAGGGAGAGAGGCAGAGGGGAAGATAGAGAGAGATGTGAAGAGACAAAGGAGTTAATGAGCCTGGAGGTGAGTAGTTACCTGGCTTAACCTGAAAGGACTTTTTTGGGTGGGAGAAGAAGAGGCAGATTTTGATGGAAGTTGTTTCCTAGGATCTCGCTTACCTTTGGAAGCTTGGGGGTTGGTGGCTGGGAATCAGGGCACATTGAAGGAGCTGCAAAGGCATCTAAGAAGGTGGTTTTGGTGGGATAATTCCTCTGAAACCTAGGGACAGGGGAAACAAAGAGATGTTTTAGATCTTGCATCTCCTTGCCCTTCTCTTTTAAAGATTTAAATAGTTCTGTAGCTGAGGTACCAAACAAAGCCTTGTTGTCCAGAGGAGCATTCATGATCTTGCTTTAATATCATCAGGCAAAGGTTGGAGCCTGAGCAATGAATATCTCCTCAGGACAGACCCAGATGTAACTGCTCTAGCTGAGACCTCCACGGCATCATAACTGCACTTAATGGAGTGCCTTGTAACCTGGGCCGAGGAGCTAAGAATGGAGGAGAGCATAGCCTTGGTGGGAGAATTAGGGAGCTCGGAAAGTAGCTTTCCTGCATCTGATAGAAGGGCCAAGGTATATTTGACCATATGAGTTTAATAATTAACTGCACTGAAGGCCAGAGTTGCAGAGGTATATACCTTTTTCCCTATTCTCTCCATGACTTTGCTCTTCTTATCTGAGGGAAGCAAGGAGGCAGAAGGCAGCATTTTGGATGCCTTGTCTGCTGAGACTGAAATGGTAGCAGGGTCTCCAGAGGGACATTTGAAGAGGAATTTGGAGTCCTCAGGCACCTTATAAAATCTATCTGGGCACTTGGGGGTTGGAGGCTGGGAATCAGACCACTTTCAAGCAGATGCAAAGGCATCTAAGAAGGCCGGCAGAACTGGGGGGTATGGCAGACAGAGAGGGGAAATCCATCTGTAGGAGGATGTAGCACCTTTTTTTGGATGTCAGATATCTGACAGCAGTCCCACTTGAAGAACTCTCCCATCTTCAGGATAGTTTCCCCAAAGGAGATATCCTCTCCAGGGAAATATATGCCATTAGATTCCTCCTCTGGTGAGGCATAACCCAAAGGGGAAGAAATTTGGGCTGAATAAGCCAAAGATTCATCTTCTGGTGATTCCTCATCATCTGAGGAAGCCTCCTCAGAAGTCCTCTTTAAAGGAGGGAATTTTAACTCTACTGAAGCTGCAGGCTCAAAGGGGGGGGTAGGATTAGTTTTTCCAACACAAAGTTAAGGTCCCAAGCTCGGGTAGGAGCTCTTCTGGGTGGCCTTAAATTGTTAGCCCCTCTTAGGAACTGTTTGATGAGAGGGTGTGAGAAGAGAGGTGGCTCTGTGTTGTAATGAACAGAGATGGCAGAGGCATGAATTTTAATAGAAGAGAAGGATATGGCCCTGTGTAGTAGGTTTGCTAAGTAATCCAGGATAAGAGGTAGGGAGGGCTGTGCTGTTTCATCTCCTTTAGCCTGGATCCAGGTGCAAAACCTTTTCCACTTGTCAGCATAGGATTTTCTAGTGCTGGGGCATCTGGCCTCATGCATAACATCCAGGATTTGTTTGCTTAGGCTGGCAGATGGAGGAGAGGTCAGGGAATAAGCCAGGCTGCCAGGTTTAGAGTCTGCAATTGTGGATGCATGAATTCTCCATTCTTCTGGGTCAGAAGTGTTGGGATCTGAGGTAGGTGCCATGGTGGTGCGGGTGATAGGCTGAGCAGCAGTGGGTACCAGTGCTGGCATGGCCAGTCTGGGGCAATCAAGATTGCCCTTGGTTTTTCCTCCCTTATTTTGAGTAGTACCCTTGAAATTAGTGGTAGAGGGGGAAATGTATAGATCGAGAGGTTTACCCAATGGAAGGAGAGAGCATCCACCTTCCAGGCCTTGCTGTGAGTTTTCCTTGTGCAGAATTTGCTGAGCTGTGATTGTTGTGGGAGGCAAAGAGGTCCACCTCCGGGGTGCCCCATTTCTGGGTTACAAGTTTGAAGGCTCTGTGGTCTAGCTGCCACTCATGTGGGTCTAGCAGGTTTCTGCTTAAGTTGTCTGCCAGAGAGTTTAGGGAGCCTGGCACTAATTGTTCTAGCAGGTGAATCTGCATGGCTGAGGCCATGTGCCAAAGGGTCATGGTGAGCCTGCAGAGAGGATGAGTGAGTTCCTCCCTGCTTGTTGATATACTGCATCTCTGTGGTGTTGTCTGTTTTCATCACTAGAGGCCCCGGGAAGAGTAGGGGTCTGAAAGCTGTCAGAGCATGCTGAACAGCTAGCATCTTTTTTTGGTTGATGTGCAGATGTATTTGATTTGGGCTCCAATGGCCCTGAATGCACCTGCCATCCAGGTGTGCACCCTAGGCATAATCTGATGCATCTGTGGTTAGGGTCTGGGCAGCGTGGGGTTGTGAGAAGGAAAGACCCTTGTTGTGGTTGCATGCTGCTGCTCACCAAAGAAAATCTTTCCTTAGACAGGGTATCATAGGTATGATAGTTTCCAGGTCTTCACAGTGTTGACACCAAAGGCTTTTTAGGTATCACTGTAGTTTCCTCATATGCAGTCTGGCATATGGAATGAGGAGAATGCAGAAGGCCATGAACCCTAGAGCTTGCAGGATTTTCCTTGCGGATAACTGGGTTCTGGTGGCTAGTTGAGAGAAGTAGCCTGTCAGGTAGGCTTGTTTTTCTGGAGTAAGGAATGCCATCTGGGATGCTGTGTGCAGGCTTGCTCCCAGGAATACAATTTTTTGACTGGGGACTAGTTTTTATTTCTTTTCATTTATATTATACCCCAGGGAGGTCAGTAGGTCCTTTACAAAGATCAGGTGCTGTAACAGCTTTTCCTGACTGTCTGCCTGAATAAGGCAGTCATTTAAGTAGGGGTAAATTTTAATTTTTCTTTGTCTGCAAAAAGCAATGGCTGGAGCCAGGCATTTTTGTGAAAACTCTGGGAGCAGTGTATAAGTCAAAGGGAAGCACAGAGACCTGAAAGTGCATAGATCCTGCCCTGAAATGTAGATATTTCCTGCAAGATTCTCTGATTGGGATGTGTAGGTAGGCCTCTTTTAGGTCTAGGGTGGCTAACCAAGCATCCTTGGAAAGCATAGGAAGAAGCTGCTGGAGGGTGAGCATTTTGAATTTTGGTATCACCAGGAAGGTGTTTAGAATTGATAGATCGAGGACTGGGCGCCAGGTGCCCTCTTTACTGGGTACCAGGAAAAGCCTGGAATAGAAACCTTGGCCTATCTGATCTGCAGGAAAAGGCTGTATTGCCCTCATGGAGAGCAGGGAATGGACTTGTTTTTTGGCATCTGCCCACTGGTTTGGAGGAAGGTCTGGGAACCCTTTTGGGGTTGGCAGAGTGTGGAAATAAAATTTGTATCCCTGGGACACTATGTTGAGGACCCATCGGTCATTGGTAATAGAGGCCCAGTTGTTTGCATGGGATGAGAGTTTTCCTCCTAGGGGCACAAGTAGGTGGGCAGAGGTAAGAGGTGGAGGTGTAAAGTCATTGTGACTTCTTTCCATAAGGGACTGGCTTAGCACTCCCTGTTTTTGAAGTAGAGGCACTCCATTGCTTAGATGTCTGCATTTCCTGGGACGGCTGTTGGGGGGGGGGGTCTGCTTGCCCTAGGTCTTGGCTGAGCTAGCCTGGAGGGGGCTAGCAAGGATCAGTGCTTGGAGGGGCAATGCCTACTGAACCTCGGAGGCTGGACCTGTAAGAAGTCTTTAACTGTCTGCATAGATTTAGCTTTTTCTTCCATCTTTTTTAAGACCTCTTCTGCCTTGGTGCCATACAAATTGTCTTTGTTCAATGGTGCATCCGATAGTTTTGATTTGACATGGTCTGGCAAGGTCTGTTCCTTAAGCCAAGCATGCCTTCTTAGTACAGAACCAGTGACTACTGCCCTGCAAGATGCTTCTAGGGTGTCAAAGCCACATTGCAAGGTGTGTTTAGTAACTTGGCTTGCAGAATGCATAAGCTCTTGTAATTCTTTATTTTCTGCACAGGCAGGAAAGGTAGATATTTTTTGTTTGAGGAGTTCCATGGCATGTTGCTGGTATGTCAGCATGTGGAACTGACAATTTAGTGCTCTAATGGCAAGAGCTGCAGAGGTGTATACTTTTTTACCCCATCTGTCTAAAGCTCGGGAATCCCTGTCTGGGGGGGTGGGATTCTTAGCTGTAGTTGCTTTAATTCCTTTAGGACCTTGGGAGATGACCTCTGGGTCAGCAGTAGGATTTTTGAAAAGGAATTTGTGAGAGTCAGGGACTCTGTAATACCTGTCAGGTTTCCTGAGAGCAGGAGGAAGGGTGTCAGGAGTCAAACTGGATTCCATAAAAACCTCATCCACAACATCCAAGACAGGAAGAATGGTTTAAGGTCTGTGCTGTGGTAAATCTAAGAATTCCCTGAGTCTCTTTTTGGACTGAGGATAGTCCTGACATTCCCATTAGAAATGCTCCCTTAAAGTATGTAGGGTTTCACCAAATGAAACATCCTCTGGAGGAGAGGCAGAAGGAATAGATTCCTCTGCATCTGAATCCTCATAGGCAGATAAGGGTTACATGGCTTCATATTCAGAAACCTCAGAGTCATCGGACACCTGGTCAGATAAAACTGCTGGGGACAAGTCTCTTTTTCTTTTGGAAGGGATAGGCTAGCTTCCCCTAATAAGTATGATAAGGTCTTCTGCTATTTTAAGCATTTGAGATTGAGGCATGGAAGCAGGTGCATGTGCTTGGGTCATTGTTTTTTTAGGCGTAGTTTGTACCCTGAGCCTTAGAAATTCGGTATTTTTAGAAAAAACTGAAAATGCAAAAGAAGTCATTGATTTCTGTCGAGTATCGGTAGTGCGAAGAACTTCCTCAGAAGCCGGTGCCTGCTCAGCAGCTCTGGACCCATCCAGTGCAGAATCCTTAGTCAAAGAAGAGTCTCACGGCATACCGGACTCTGAACGTGTCTCGGTAGTGGCCTGTGAATCCACAGAAGCGGGCATCAGGGGCTGCTAAAGCACCTCACTGAGGACCAGAGAACTGATGACTAGCTTAACGGAAGCGTCGTCAGCAGTTTTGCACCTGTGTGGTCTGTCTCTGTCTTTATCCTGACATTTTTTCCAAAGATCGGTAATCAGATGGCTTACCGAAGCCATATAGGAATATGGGGACTGAGAGCGGAAATATTTAGCTACAATAAGGGCCCGACGACATATAGTTTTGACATTGAACAAAGCACAAAAGCAACAGCGAGGTACTTCGTGGTCTGGGCCTAAACAGGTGATGCAGTAAGAATGGAAGTCTCGGTGTGGTATTTGCTTTCCACAGGTGAGACAATTGTTAACTTTTTTGGACATCGGTTAGAGCAAGAAAAAAGGATCCTCAACGGGGTACTTAGCTTTAGAAGAGTTTAACTTCAATTCAGAAATGAAACTCGGGTAGCAGCCAACCAGTCCTCATGCAAACTGCTTCTGCTTCGGGCTCCTCGGCAAGAAAGACTGATGTAATGGTGTTGGCTACCTGATTTTATACCACTGATGACCTGACGTCAGTCCTGGAGCAACAGCAACGGATGCAGAAATACTAAGCTTCTGGTATTTGGGCCAACTGAGGGATACCCCTGGCAGGATAACTCAAGTGCAATGACTGCAACAGTGAAACATGAAGAACATCAGCGAGGTTACATAATATCCACAAAGTCACTCCAGAAGATGAAAGGAAGGGGAAAAGGAGAGTGGAGTGAGGAGTTGAAGAATGAAAATGGGCAACACAGATGCATAGTTATGGTGAGCACATAACTTTAATAAATTATGTTGTTCTTTTTATTCCTTCCTCAATTTGTGGGACAGAGTCCCCAGCTATGGGAATCTTGGGTGGCCCTCGTGGAATAATAGTCCAAAGAACTGCCAAACCAAAAGCAGCTCTGCTTCTGGAGGTCAAATCTAGTTTGAGCAATAAAGGTATGAGCATTACACCAAATAGCTGCCCCATAAATGTCATCAATGGAAGTTTTAGACCATAAGGAGGAAGGAGTTGCCATGGATCTAGTAGAATGTGCTTTAGCAGGCTTTTATAGGGAGAGGCCTTGCTGAGTATATACAAAAGAAATGCAAACAATAATCCATTTGGTCAGGGTAACTTTAGAAACTGGTAATCCCAAACTGTTCAGTGAGAAAGAAACAGCTGTAATGATTTTCTGAAATCTTTTGTTATGTGCAGATAAAAATGGTAGTTGTTGTCTACATACATCTAAAAGATGTAGCAAGTACTCTCCCTTGTGTGAAAAATTAGAGAAGACAGGCAAACGAATTATTTGATTAGTATTCAATTCAGAAGCTAACTTTGATAAGGATGTATTGGTTCATGAAGTAATTCTGTCTTTGTCAAAAAACATGTAAGGGGACTTGTGAGATAGAGTCTGGGGTTCAGAAATTCCTCTCACAGATGTGATAGCTACTAGGAATGCTGTATTCCAAGACAAAATTTTTAAATCAGATTTCGCTGATGGTTCAAATGGTTCTTGGGTCCACCCTTGAAGTACAACTGTTAAATCCCAAGGAGGTGACAGATCTTTCACTGGAGGTCTAGGCTTGAAAGTGGCATTTAGAAAAACCTTACACAATTTGGAAGAAGCTAAAATGGAAGCTTTTTCTTCTGAGTGAAAATTAGATATGGCTGCTAATTGTACATAAACTAGCACCTTCTTGAAAAATGGGTGCTAAAAATTCTAGAACAGAAGATGTAAGAGCAGGGAAAGGGTCAATTTCCTTCTGAAGGGCCCAAATTGAAAATCTTTTCCATTTACTCCTGTAGGTCTTCCTTGCAGAATCATAAAGAAGTCCCGTGGGCCAATCGTGTATTACCGCATCCCTCGGGGACTCCCCCTGCAGGGGAATTAGGGTAAAGTAGCTGCTGCATTTGTGATTTGCTGGTGAGGCAAATAGGTCGCAGCAAGGCTGGCTCCAGCAGCTGAAGATCTTCGCTGCTATGGTTCTATTGAGAGACCACTCATGAGGCAGGAGAATGCATCTGTTCAGTTTGTCTGCAATCATGTTGTAATCCCGGCAATGTGCACTGCTATCAGAAAGTGGCTGGAAGGTATCACCCATTGCCAAACTCTCATGGCCTCTCAACACAATGAGTAGGACTTGGTTCCCCCTTGTTTGTTAATATACCAGACCACTGACATGTTGTCGAACTGGATAGAAATTGTCCCTGATGGAATGACAGATTGAAATGCTTGCAATTCTAGAAGCACCGCCCTCAGTTCTAGAACATTGATATGCAGATTGGCCTCCGTCTTTCCCTGGAAGTGCCCCCCACCCCATCAGGGAAGCGTCCGTGGTCACTATGTCCTTGGGCTGAGAGAGGGAGAAAGGATGACTCCATGGGTCTTTTTTCTGGCTTCATCCACCAAAATAGATCTTGTTTGCATCGGTTTGTTATGCAGATCTGGAATGACATTGGATGAGTCAAAGGGGACCACTGTGTTAGTAGAAGCCATTGTAGAAGCCTCATGTATAGTCTCACCAGGGGAATTATTGTAATCAACGCTCCCATTGATCCTAGAAGTTGAAGGACTGCCCAAACTGAAATTTGTCCTGACAGAGTATCACCTGGAGCTGGGACCTCAGTCTTTCTAATCTGTGACACGGGAGGGAGACTAGACAAGACTGAGTACTGAAAGTTGCTCCTATGAATTCCAAAGCTTGAGAAGGAGTCAACTTGCATTTGTCCTCATTTATTGAAATCCCTAAGAATTTTGCTTACTTTAAGGTGTAATGTAAGGCTGTAACCAGTCTAAATATGGAAACACCCAGAATCCTTGCAGTCTCAAGTGAGCTGCTACCACTGCCATGCATTTGGTCAATACTCTGGCGAATGTAGAGACTCCAAAGGGCAGTGCTCAGAATTGGTAGTGATTGGCTCCCAGCCAAAAAATAAGAAATTTTCTGGAGTGTTTGTCCATTTTTATGTAGTAATATGCATCCTGAAGCTCTATTGAGCACATCCAATCATTTTTCTCCAGGAAGGATAGGATAGACTGAACCGTGACCATCTGGAATTTTGTTTGACAAATTTGTTTAGGATGCTGAGTTCCAAAATTGGCCTCCAGTCCCCTGTCTTTTTTGGCACTAAAAAGAACCTCAAGTAAAATCCAGATCCTATTTGGTCTGGTGGAACTGTTTGGATGACTCTTTTTAAGAGCAGCTTTTAAATTTCTTGAGCTGCTGCTTCCCTTTGACTGGGTGGAATATCAGGAATGTGCCTTAATGGCCTCAGGCAAGTAGTGAGAGGTTTGTGATAACCTCTGGTCATTATCATCTGCACCCAAGAATCTGTGGTTATCATTTGCCAGGCAAGGTGGTGCAGAGAAAAACGTCCCCCCAACTGCTTCCAGAGGTAAGCAATCAGGCCACTCTTCAGGAGCACTGATAGGGCCGGCCAGAGAACAAATCTCTGGATCCCTGATTACACGGACCCCCTCTGCCTCTGTAAGGGTGTATTCCAGATGAGTTTCCCCCCTCTGCCCTGGGGGGGGGGGGGTAAACTTGCCATGTGTGTGTAGCAGAAAGGACCCTGGGACATCTTGTGCCACATCTTTCCACTTCTCTGATTCCTAGAGTAGGATCATTGAGGAGTGGAAAAACGTACGCCCATAGCAGCAGGGTCTTGCCATCCTTTTCACACCTGGCTAATGTGTCTTTCACTTTCGGGCTAAAGAGGGAAGAAGCTTCCACTGGAGCATTGAGAAAGGAAGACTTAAAAGGATCCGCAAAATCACAAAGGTGCATCCAGGCATGATGTCTCATGACTATGCCTGCACCGGCTGCTCTAGCCTCCCCTTCGGTAGTGTGAGAGATCAACCACATGGACGCGTTAGATATAGATTGCAGGGTTGCAAGCTGTGAGGCGGCTTTGTCACACACCTCGTCAGAGACTGCTCCTGCTAAAGTTCCTGAGAGTTCCGAGATTAGGTCTCTCTGGAACCTGGTAAAGTGTACCAAGTAATTCAAGGACCGAATGGCAAAGGTCAATAAAGAAAACACTCACTTCCCTAGCCTGTCAATCACCCAAGACTCCCTGTTTGGGGGATGGATAGTATGTCTCTCCTTGGTGAGCTCTTTCTTAGTGGCCGCTGCCACCACCATAGCGTCTACTGGTAAGTCTGTAGACCACTGTGGATTGTCTTCTGGCGGGAAAAAAATTTTGTCTAGTCTCCGGGGGATGAGTTCAACAGTGTTAAGACTCTTCCAGGCGTGCTGCACAATGAGCAGAAATAGTTCATCTGCTGGCGGGGTCACCCAAAATGTAGAGGGTCGAACACAAAACGCCTGCAAGAATACAGACTCCTCAGTGGAGGAGTTGGTGGGCTTCCAGCCTCCCCGCTGTTTTAAAACTTCCAGTATATCTCCAAAGGAGACATCCTCAGGGGGCAACAGTGGGGACCCCTCCCCCTCATCGTAGTCTGCATTTTCAGTAAGGGATTCCTCAGGGGAGTCCATGTGTGTCCTCTTGCATGATCTCTTGCATGGTACCTCCTCAATGATGACATCTGAGGAGGACTCCGAAGAAAGGGTGCCCTGCAGTAGGGTATCTTGAAGCTCTTCTGCTCGACATTCCAGTGTAGTGGATTGTGTCAACTGCAGTCCAGAGGGAGAATATATATAGTACTCTGATATCAAGGGAACCAGCTGTGTACCTGCGGAGGCAAAGGCCCTCTCCATCACCTGGAAACCAGGCCCACCCGAAGAGGGATGGGAGCCTGGAACCGAAAATGACCTCAGAACCGGGGTCACACCCCACTCCAACGAGCCCACCCCCAGGTAAGGAGCCCCAAGAGGACTTGGTGCCACCAAGACAACTGGAGCCATAGTAGATGGCGCCATAGAAAAAATAGGCTCCTTACTAGGGGTCATGGTGCCGACAGCCCAGTCATGATCCCGTGAATGGCTTGGCTCTGAGTGAGTTGGTGGCAGGCTCCAGAGCCTAGGGTGAGGTCTGCCAATGGAACTGAAGCAGCTGGCGCTGGGATAGGCACTGGTGTCAAGGACTTCAATACCTCCAAGGAGTTCAAAGGAAGAGTATATGTCAGAGTCTGTGGAGAAAATCCCTCAGCTCCAGGTGGGAGGGTGGGTTTAGAAGGAGTTGTGATTCCCCTGGCCATTAGGAGCTGAACACAAGTCTTATCACATCAAATTGTGAAAAGCTCCTGGAGGAGTGGGTTGATATCTCCAACGGAGAGTCAGGTTGCTCCAAGAAGGGGCTGCATTGTTGCCCAAAAAAGGGATCTGCCATGGCGGAATACTGGGTTCGAGGAGCTGTTTCAACTTTTGGCACCGTGGTCACAAGACCAGTAATATGTATAGGGAGGGGGGAAGTGGCCGGAGTTGGGAGTACTATTTTTGGTGCCGAATGGGAGGTCAGAACTGTAGCAGAAGATAAGGACATGCATGGTTCAGTGGTTATTGCAAATACTGTGAGTAGTGCTAGAGACAATGTTTTAGAGGACGGTACCAAGCTGGTTAGTTGAGGTCCTGGAACCAAAGACAGCACCATAGAAGGATGTTGAGGGCCTGGTGCCATGGTTGTTGGAGCCAATTTTGGGACTTTAGCCTTCAGTTCCGAAGATTTTGAGTCAGTGCCTTGGGGGGAAGAAGGAACAGAATGGCTCTGTCATTTATGTTCCTTTTTAGGAGGGAGAGAGCCCTCCAACCAAAAAATAGCCTCCGAAAAGTGAGTTTTTAAAAGACCCTTAAGGATTAGCTAATTTTTCCTCTCATTTAAAGTGTGGGAGCTAAAGCCTTTACAAATTTCACATGGCTGTCTAACAGACAAATGCGGAACACCCAGGCAGTAAACACAAGACAGATGGGTGTCTGAGTTTGGCATTTTCCTATTGCACTGGTCACATTGTTTGAAACCTGTTGTTCTCTTTTTAACAGACATAGTGGAATAATGGTTCTTTAACAGCAGTATAACACAAAAAACAACTGAGAACACCAGCTGAACAAATGAGAACAGGGAAACAGAAAATATCAAAAAAATGTTAGTTCTAGTTTGTGTTTTTTTTTTTTTTTTCTTTTAACAGATACCAAAGTGAAAGAACAATAGAGAAAAGGGGAATACCAGCAATGGTATTAAGAATTACCTCAGGAGGTAAGAAAGTGTGAGGAAAGGAAAGGCCTGTACCAGCGATAGTAGGAAGAGTACAAAATTTGGTAAGAAAAATGGAAAGAGGCACTCAAACAAGTATGAAAACACTAGTGACTAATAAAAAAGGGGTAAATTATTATTAGTTAAAGCAGAAAAACTCCTGAAAAGTTTTTAAAAAAGGAATTCTAAATGACTTAGCTGAGAGTTGGCTTAACACGTCTTGATGTCTATGTGGCAAACAAGATCTGGGGTAACAGGGAGAGGGGCACTATGGGTAAACTTAGTATGAGAGTTTTTTTTGGCTGGTGCGAGCTTGTTATAAAGGCTGACTCGGTTCAGAGGACAAAACCAATACCCTTCAATAATGAATGAATGAAGATTAACAACATCAGATCTAAGGTTATGGCCACTGCCATCGAACCTAAATCCTGAAGGACAAGCCTGGCTGGAGGAGAAGGATGAACAAAAATTTGCTGTACCTGAAACCTGATTGTGTCTACACAATGTGTAGGAAGGGAGGCTATCTGACTTAGTGTGTCCAACTGGGAACCTATGATATCCAGACTTTGTACAGGTTGTAGATGAAATTTGGAGGTGTTGATGGAAATGTTTAGTCTTTGACAAAGTTGGAAGAAATAGCCCTGGCCTGCTCTAAGAGATAGCTGGTTATGGTGGTGAGGACACAGTCACCTAAATATGAAAACACTCTGAATTCCAGCAGCCTCAGATGAGCTGCTACCACTGCCAAATACTTGGTAAAACACCCGGGGGGCTGCGGTGAGGCCAAAGAGCAGGTTTCTAAACTGATAGTGACTGGTTCCCAGACAAAAGCACAGAAATCTTCAGGATTGTTTGTTCATCTTGGTATGATAGCACACATCCTGAAGATCATTTCAGCACATCCCATTGCCTTTGTGTAAAAAGGATAGAATGGACTGAACTGTGACCATTTGGAACTTTGACATCTTCACATATTGGTTCAGGTTGCTTAGATCCAGAATTGGTCTCAGATTCCCTGCCTTCTTTGGTAGTAAAAAGAACCTTGAGTAAGTCCTGAATACTTTCTCATCTGGTGGGACTGCCTGGATGACTCATCTAGCAGATTTTGAATCTCTTGGGCTGCAGCTTTTCTCTGACTGGGTGGGATGTTGGGAAGCTTTCTACTTTTGTTTGGGGGAATCTGGAAAATGGTATGAAATAACCTCTGGATATTATTTTTAGCTCCCAATATCTTTTGTTATATAATCCCAGGCATCTGGGTGCAAAGGCAAGTGCCCTCAGACTGTCTCCAGAGGTAAGTAGTTAGGCAACCTTTCAGGAGCACTGAAAAGGTTTATCTGAAAAAGAATCTTGGAATCCCTGGTTTTGTGGACCTCTTCCATGAGGATAGCATCTTCCCTTTGACCTTCCCTCTCTGTCTCTTGAGGAGTTGTCCCTGCTTGAATCCTGGAAAGATTCCTGGACTTATGGAACCACATTTTCTTGCCTCCTCCTTGATTCTGTGAAAAGGATAATAGAGGGATAGAAAAGTGTATTCCTATGGCAGACAGGGTCTTTCCATTTTGTTCACTCCAGGAAAGCATTTCTTTCCCAGTAGAGCAAAACAAAGATGTTCCATCAAATGAAGTATTGATTAAACAAGACTTGAAATGCTCTGCAAAGTCACATAATTGCATCCAGACGTCTCCTAATGGCTATGCCTGAATGGGCAGCCTCCATAGCATGGGATATTAACCTTGTGGATGCATTGGAAATGGATAATATGAACAGGACCTCTTGTAGTCCTCCACAATGGACTCCAAAAGGGATTTGGTGAGTCCTTAGTCAAATCCAGCTGTAGTCTTCTAAAGTGCACTGTGTAATTTGGAAACCTCAAGGCAAAGGTCGCTGAAGCAAATATGCATTTTCCAAACCTGTTCAATGCCTTGGACTCTCTATTAATGGGATGGACAGAGGAGCTCTGCTCTGCTAGCTTCTTTTAAATGGTTCCTGCCACAACTATAGCATCAACAGTGACTCCTTTGCTCCAATGGGGTTTGTCCTTCAGCAGTGCCAAAGTATTGTTTGGGCATTGGGGAACTGGTTCAACAGAATCCAGTTCCGTCCATGCCCGGCAAGTGATTAAATCAATAAGCTCATCTTCTGAGGGAGTCACCCAAGATGTAGAAGGATCAGACCCAAAAGCTTCCAGAAAAACTGACTCCTTTGGGGAGGGGGTATCTGAAGACTATCTGCCTTTTTAAAAATTTCCAGGATGTCTCCAAATGAGGTGTCATCTGGTGGAGATCTGGGGGATCATTCCCTTTCATCGAAGTCTTTGGTGAGAGATTCCACTGATTAGCCTGTGTGTCTTCTTTTGCATGTTCTCCTTTAGGGAGCCTCTTCAGTGAGATAATCTAGACAGGTATCCGAAGAGAGGGGAAGTTCCTCGATGGGGACTGTCTCAGTGCTAGATGGAACTGGCTGTCCCTTTGAAGTAGGTCTGATAGGATCAGAGCTCAGAACTGAAGGGGAAGGGATGTAGGATCCGAGGATGATTTGAGTCGAAACCTCTGAAGCTATCAAACCCAGACCCTACCAGGATCTGTGTCTCAAGGAAGGAGTCAGACCCGAGCTGTCCAATGCCAAAGCTCTGAGGGGTAAGGACAGCTCCAATAACATCAGAGTGAAACCCAACCCCCAGATCTGGCAGTGATGCTTCAGCTCTGACAGTCATCCCAATCCAAAGGAACTGGAGCAAAACTGGTCAGGGAGGCAGTTGGAGTCGAAGACCTAGCCATCATCAGATCCAACACAGACACTCTTGGGGCTATTCAGATCCAAGGGCTTTGACACCATGGGATGGATTGGAGAAAGAGATACTACATGAGATATGGATGGGTGGCTCTTGGATTGGATGGCAGATGGAATAACTCTATCTGAATCTGAGCTCTGATGAATTTTCTCATCATCATATCCATGTTAGCAACTGACAGACAGCTGAAGAATCTAATGGAAGAGGTAGTTGACTGGGACCTAGACTCTCTCCTCAGAGTCCCCTAGAGAAAAGGGCAATGCATTGGAGGAGAAACTGATATCAGTGTTGAACCTGTGTGGGCTGGTTTGAGGAGACTTGGACGGAATAACAATCAGATCTGAGGGCATGGGATCTGAGTATTTTTTTAGGATCTGAAGAAGTTGGATCTGAAGTTTTCTGAATTTTTTGTGGAGGTTCTGATGAAGATGGAGCTGAAGTAGAAGCCATCAGCAAATGTGTGGAGGATCTTTTGACAGATTCCTTCAACTCCAAAGAGGATTTAACAGATTTGCCAGGGGGTTGAGGAGCATAAGTACCAACTTACTGCATCTGTCGCAAAGTGCTCTCAAATTAAATGGAGCACAAATGCAGCAGTCATTGCTGAGGTGTGCCATTCCAAGGTGGTAGACTAACTCGCTGTGGGCATCAGAATTGAGAATCCTATGGTCTCAGAAAGTGCACTTTTTAAGCCCTGTTGTTTTTTCTCCCATATTGAGAATAGCCCTTTACAAAGGGAGCAAAGAAAATAGAAGAAAGGGAAGAAAAACTTTGTTTGACAGCAGACTACTAACAATGGTAGAAAGAATACTCTCTAAAGTGTAGAAAGATTAAAAGAAGAAAAGACAGGTACCAGCTATTGTACATTAGAAACTACCCAACAACAGAGAAAAAAGTTATAAAGGGCGAAATCAGAAAACAAACCTCACATATATAAAAAATTGGTGGGGGGGATAAATGGAGTACAAAAGATGGCAGATACAAGAAGGTAATTACTAACAAAAAACTGCAAAAACTATCCAAAGAAGCTCTCAGAGAGGGATCTGTGTCTGTGGAAGATGGCAGCCAACGAGATCTGAGGTATTATTAACTGACTGGGACATTATGGGTAGAGGGAGGAGCTTGGGAGTCAGATCTGAATGTCTAGTGCATGCAGCCGAGTCAGATCTGGTACCCATTCAGGAATGAATGGAAAGGACATCAGAAAACAAAGTTACAACTTAATATAACATCCCATCTGTCTTGTAAATCTTCACCTATTCTTGACTTGTGGGGGTGTATGTTTCTGATCCTTGGAACCGATTCGGCCATTAAATAGCTCGCGTCAGCCAAAAAAATCTCTCGAGCTACAAGTCTTCTCACAATGCCCCTCCCTACATTACCTCAGACTGAGTCTGCAGGCTTACAGAAGAAAGTATCCTACCTCAAGCCAGAAGCCATGTACAAGGTGTATCCTAACAAAGAAACCCAGGACAGCATGTCGTTCCACCAGAACTCTATAGGATGGGGACGGTAAGGTGAGACGCAAGAATAGATGAAGATCAACAACACAGATGGAACGTTATAGTAAGTCATAACTTCTTTATCTGATGTTGTCAATCTCCATCCATTCTTGACTTGTGGGACAGAGTCCCCAGCTACCTTAGATCCTGGGTGGCTCTATGGTTGGGAGGGTGGCTTAATGGTTAAGGTGTTTACCTTACAAACACAAGGTGCAGGGTTTGAGTCTCACAAGAGATAATTGGCTAGGCTTAAAATGGCTCACAAGGGCAGTTAGCTTAGTACTAACCTATGAACCTATGAAGCTATGGAAGAACATTCCTGAGAACCATAGAACCAAAAGAGGCTCTCCCCCTGGAGACTATATTCAACTTGTAATAAGTATAAAAGTATGTGGAATAGCCCATGTTTCAGCTCTGTAAATTTCTGACATGAAAGCTTTAGAATGAAAAACAGCTGAAGTCACCACAGATCTGGTAGAATATGCCTTCACTGGCACAAGGAGTCTTAGATTCTTTTTCATGTAAATAAAGGAAATGCAGTCTCTTAACCATCTTGATAGAGTAACCTTAGAAACAGGTTTGCACAAGGTTGCACTCCCGAAAGACACAAATAATTGTTCTGATTGTCTAAAATGCCTAGTACTGTCCAGATAAAAACTAATTGCCTGTGCACATCCAGAAGATGCAAGCAGTATTCATCTGTATTAGAAAAATTTGGGAAGAATACAGGCAAGTCTATAGAATGATTGATATTGGTCTCTGAAATCACTTTAGGAAGAAAGGGCAGGTTAGGTTTGTTCTGAGTGACACTCTGTCTTTATGGAAAACTAGAAAAGGGGATTTAGAACATACAGCCTGTAATTCGGAGACTTGTCTTGCTGAGGTGACAGCTATAAGAAGCAATGTTTCCCAAGAAAGAAATTTAAGTCATAGGTAGCTGCAGGTTCAAATGGAGGAAATGTAAGAGACTGCAATACAGCAGTCAAGTCCCATGGTGGAAAAGGATCCTTGAATGGGGGCTTTAGATGAATGGTGCCCCTAAGAAAAACTTTACAAAGCCTTTAGGGCTTTAAGGGCTGATCACTGAAACCATTATGAAAATTTGAAACAGCTGCTAAAATAACCTTAACAGTGGAAGCAGAAGCTCCTTTATCAGAGATGGTAGCTAGAAACTCTAGAACTTTTTCTACTGGTGCTGAAAAAGGATCCTGACCATTATAAGAAGCTCAGATAGAAAATCTCTTCCACTTACTGCGGTAGAGATTCCTGGTGGATGGTTTATGGGATGCCAACAAAATGTGTCATACAGGAGAAGGGATGTCACTATGCTTGGTGACTAATGGAATTGGAGAAACCAAGCAGTCAGCTTGAGGGTTTGTAGACTAGAATGCACAATTCCTGAGGATAGGACAGACGGTCCAGAACTGGGTCCAGAATCCATGGACGGTGAAGTAGATGAGGTCAAAGGAAGGAAAACCATATTTGTCAAGAACAGTAATGTGCCATGAGGATTATTTTGGTTTTCAACCAAGCTGCTTTCTTGAGGAAAAGAGGGATCAAAGGGAGAGGCATAAAGGAGACCCAGGGACCAATCGAGGAGAAGACTATCTCTGGGGGACTCCCCCTGAGGGGGAATTAGGGCAAAGTAGCTTCTGCATTTGTTGTTCAGGGGTGAGGCAAACAGGTCACAGCAAGTCTGGCCCCAGCAAAGAAAAATCTTCTTCACCACTCTGGAGTTTAGAGACCACTAGTGATGCATGAGGATATACCCGCTCAATTTGTCCGCATTTGAATTCCCAGGGATGTGCATTGCTATCAGAAAGTTTTTGGAAGTTATGGCCCATTGCACACTTGAAGGGCTTCTTGACACAATGGGTAGGACTTGGTTCCCCCCTGTTTGTTGATGTACCAGACTACGAGCATGTTGTCTGATTGGATAGCTATCGTCCCTTGAGGTAAGGCAGAATGAAATACTTGCAACACGAGAAGCACTGCCCTGAGCTCCAGAACATTGAGATGCAGATTGGCCTCAGAGGGGGACCAATTGCCTTGGATTGTCTTCTCCAGATAATGCCCCCCACCTCATCTGGGAAGCATCCGTGGTCACTATGGCCTTGGGCTGAGGGAGGACAAAGGAATGGCCTAAAAAAATCTCCTTGGACTGCATCCACCAGGATAGGTCATTTTTGAATCATCTGGATATAAAAACGAAGTGATTCATGGGGTGGGTTAGAATAGACCATTAGTTCACAAGTAGCCATTGAAGAAGTCTCATGTGAAATCTTGCCAGTGGGACTAACATGATCACTGCTGCCATGGAGCCCAATGCTTGTAGAATTTGCTGAGCCGGCATTTTGCTTGAACGAAGAATAGTGTGAACCTGTGATTGTATTTTCTGCAACCTGTGGGGGGGAAGGGATGCCACACAAGACAGAGTGTTGAGACGAGCTCTGATGAATTGCATATCTTGAGAAGGGGTCAGTTGAGACTTCACAATATTGACTGTGATGCCCAACTGTTGAGATAGCTCCAGAATGAAGTCCGTTGCTTGTAGAAGTAGATTCCTAGTGAAAGCGGTGAGGAGCCAGTCATCTAGATTTTATTTATTTATTTTATTTTAGATAAGGAAACACCCAGAATCCCTGCAGCCTCAAATGTGCTGTGACTGCTGCCATGCATTTGCTGAACACTCTGGGGGCTGTGGTAAGACCAAAGGGTAGGTAGCACTCTGAACTGGTAATGACTGGCTCCCAGCTGGAAGCAGTGAAATTTTCTTGAATGTTTTTTGCATCTGTATGTGGTAATATGCATCTTGAAAGTCTATAGAGCACATCCAATAATTTTCCTGTAAGAAGGGAAGTATTAACTGAACTATGACCATCCGGAAGTTTGACTGTTGGACAAATTTGTTTAGAATGCTGAGATCCAAAATTGGTCTCCAGTCCCCTGTTTTCTTTGACACCTAAAAGAATATTGAGTAAAATCTGGATCCTAAATGGTCTGGTGGGACTTCTTGTATGACTCTTTTTTTCTAGTAATTTTTGCATTTCTAAAGCTGCTTGATCCCTCTGACTGGGTGAAACATTGGGGAGTCTTCCTTGGGTTCTCAGGTAAAGAGTGAAGGGGATTGAATAACATCTGGAAATAATCCTTAACATCCAGGCATCGGTAGTTATGTGTCGCCAGGCAGTTAGCTGCAGGGAGAATCTTCCCCTGACTGCCTCCAGAGGCAAGCAATTGGGCCCCTTTCTGGAGCACTGATAGGGTTGACCAGAGGAGGACTCCCTGGAACCCTGATTCTGCAGACAACCACTGCCTCTAGGATAGCGTCTTCTATTGTAACTCCCCCCTCTGCTCCAAGGGGAGTCCATACCATGTGTATCTTGGAAAGGCTTCTGGGACTTCTTGAACCACATTTTGCCACTCCTTTGATTCCTGGAGTAGGATCATTGAGGAGCGGAAAAAATGTAAGCCCACAGCAGACAGAGTCTTTCTATCCTTTACACACCTAGGCAAGAGTTTCCTTAATTTTGGGCCCAAACAATTAGGATCCATCAAATGGAGCATTGACAAAGAAAGACGTGAATAGTTCCAGCAAACTCGCTCAGGTGCATCCAAGCGTGTCATCAAATAGCAACACCTGAACCTGCTGACCTGGTCGCCCCTTCAGCTGCATGTGCAATTAGCCTCAAGGACGAGTTTGAAATAGACTCCAGGGTAGCTAACTGGGAGGCTACCTTCTCTTGAACCCCCTCAGCCACTGCTCCAGCCAGGGTTTCCTGACAGCTCCGTGATCAGATCCCTCTGAAGTCTAGTAAAGTGTACCAAAACGTTCAAGGACTGATGGAAAAGGTCGATGATACATAGACCCAAATCTGTTCATCACCCTGGACTCTTGGTTAAGGTGTTGAAGAGAAAAACTTTCCTTGGGTAGGTCTTGCTTGGTGGCCACCACTACCACAATGGCAACAACTACTAAGCCCTTTGCCCAATGTGGATGGCCCTCAGGGGCGGGAAGTATTTTGTCAGGTCTCCAGGGTACAGATTCTACAGAATCAGGAGCCTTCCAATCTCACTAAGTGATTAATTTAATTAGGTCATGAGTGGGTGGGGTCACCCAAGAAGTAGACAGGCGAGCACCATAGGCCTGCAAGTACACAGATTCCTCAGAGGAAAGGTCTTTGGCTTCCAATTACCCCTTTGTTTTAGGGTGTCAAGAATGTTTCAGAATGAGACGTATTCCAGGGATGACTGTAGGGAACCCTCCACCTCATCAAAATCCATCTCCTCCGAGACAGATTCTTCGGGAGAATCAAGGTGTTTCCTGTTACACAATCTCTTTCAAGGTGGCTCTTCAGTGGGAGCATCTGAAGAGGACTTGGAAGAGGGTACATCTTTAGTAGGCAGGTATTGCAACCTTGGAGCTCACTGTCCAGGGGTAGAGGTTGGTGGTAGAACCAATAAACCTGGGGCAAAAGGGTAGGACTCACTTGAGATGAGCCAGTGGCCAAAGCTCTTTCCATTGCTTGAAAGGCAGGACCACCTGAGGAGGGATGGGAGCCCAGAACCGAGACAAACTCAGTACCGGGGTCACACCCAACCCCAAGAGACCCACCTGAAGAACTGGAACAAAGGATGGGTCCTCTGTTGACACAACCTGAACAGACAAGGCCAGCTCCAGAGAGAAAAATTGGACACAACTCGAACCCCTCGGGCCCGATGGCAAAGACACGGTTCCAGGGACCCATCGATCCTGAAGGCACCGAAGGTGTCAGAGCCATACCGGGCATCCAAGACACAAAGGTTATTGGTGCCGAAGTAATTGAAACCTGTGAAGTTGGAGTCAAGACCTCTAAAGCCTGTGAAGAGGTTAGAGGAGGAGAGTAAGAAGGGGTCATGGGAGAGAAACCTCCTGCACCAGAAGGGAGAGGGGGTTAAGAAGATGAGGGAGGACTCTGACTGTCAGGATCTGATCCACCAACCTAACTTTATCAACCTCTGAGAGACTTCTGGTGGAGCAAATGGATAATCCAGAAGGAAACTCAGGTCTTTCTAGAAAAAGGCTAGGGAGTGTTCCAAGGGAAGGATCAATGGAGGGGGAATAAGTGGTCCTGGGCTGAGTAGAAATGGCAGTCGTGGGCACTTTCTGTTGAGCCGTGGGAGATATAGATGCTGACATGGTAGCAGTGACAATCGGTGTCAGATCTGTAGCCAAAAGGGGAGTGCTAACAATCATAGTTTGTGTTGGTGTCATGGTCAGTGTAAATGACACCGGTAAGGGTAACTGTGCTGAAGATTCAGTCCATCCCGAAAGTTTTAGAACCTTAGATTTTGGTTCTGAAGTAGAACTTGCAGAAAAAATAAAGGGTTCTATTGAGTTTAGAGATTAATAACAGTTATAGAAAAAGGACAAAAATATAAAGTTTTACTTAGCTACGAGAGAGGAATCGGCTGGCACGTCTTGCTGTAAGAGTGGCAAACGAGATCTGAGGTGTTGTAGAGAGGGCATTGTGTGTAGACTTGTAGCGCAAGAGATTTTTTTGGCTGACGCGAGTTATTTAACGGCTGGATCGGTTCCAAAGATCGGAACCGTAGAACCCCATAAGTCAAGAATAGATGAAGACTGAAATCAGATCTTTTGTTATACTCACCACAACAAAACTATTCCAGGCAGGGTCAAGACCCACTCCACATGGACCTTTTTTTTTTTGCAAAGGGTTGGATTCTAGAAGCTGCTACTTGATCCTCTTTACATACTTTTACAAAGTACTATAAGCTTGATTCCTTCTATAGCTCTTGATCAGGCTTTGCAAGGACCATTTTCCAGGGTCTCCTGGACTCTTCTTTCTCCTGCTAAATGTAGCAAGCTATGGTAATCTATGCTCCCTCCAACCATCCCCCTTGGTTTCTGGTATGTTGTTTTTTGCCAAGGTGTGGCCTTTTATTTTTTGTTGCTCCTAGCATTGTCCTTTTAGGGCTCAGCCTCGGTCTCTGATGTTGACATGGAATCTCTGAAGGGCATGATGCCCAAACCTGTCTTTTTAGTCATCTCAGCTTGAGCTGACTAATGGTTTGAGTGTGTGGACGGTGCTCTGAAACTTTGTAAGCCTGCCTGCTGTTATATCCTTGAAGAAGATAACCCATGTATAGCTTAGGCTACTTGAAACAGTGATCATTGAAACATCTCCTCTTATGGTCAAGTTTATTTACACATCAGTATTTTACTGCCTCTACAATGCTTCAGTAGTTCACCCCCTTTCCAAAGTGCCATTGTAGATGCCAAAGCTCTAGCAGACTGTGCCCTTTATACTGCCTGGAACTGATTTACTATGATGGGTATACTATATAACAAAACACAATAAATGAGAACAACCACATCAAAATAGTCTGTTTTGACACGTTGTCCCTTCTTTGTCTCAAAAGAAATACATAGCTGATCTACTGTTTTAAAGGACATTCTTCTGTCAAGATATTGCCTGAATCACATATGCATGTTCAGAGTATGTGGAATCCTTTATCCCTTGTTCTGAGGATCTAGATAAAACACTGACATATTGATGTACTGATTCAAAAAGAAGTGCTGAAACAAATTTAGGCATAAATGAAGGATTTCTTCTTAATGACACCCTATCTCCAAGGAAAACCAGCCAGGGTTCACCCACCATGAGTCTCTGTAACTGAAGATACTCTTCTTGCAAATGTTAGGCCAACAAAAAGTACAGACTTTCATGTGATGAATCTTAAATGATGAGCTGGTTCAAATGCAGACATAGTTAACTTATTCAACATTAAACTGAGAGACCTGGAAGGGGACATCTGTTTTATAGGAGGCCTAATAGATAAAATCAGAAACAGAGAAGGAACACAATTCTTGATGGGACCCTGGTTATTGGCTAGGTATAAACTACAAAATCTTTTCCCCTAGCCAAAATAGGATTTCTTCGTAGCAGTTTTACTTCCCTCCTTTTATAGCTGTGTCTGTACTTGTGAAAAAAGGTGCCTAAGTTTCTAGTACTTAACAAATAAGCACCTATCCAGGTATGTCTAAGGGTCAGCCCCCAGTGTTTTCTCCTGTCTACCTGATGAATCTGAGCATCTTGGGGCAATGCAGTAATTGCCTCATGTACACAGATAACCCTCTCCTCCTACCACCCAACGCTACAACCTGTGAAAGATGCATTTATATAGCCAAACTGAAAGCAAAGCTCTCTTCACCCAAGACTGGACTAGACAGTCAAGAGGAGAAGGTAAACACTTGCACCACACCACACTCAGCATATAGTCCCTCAAAACCTACACCACCAAAACACACACATAGAAACACAAAACACACACCTACATTCATGAAGGCTCTCAGTAAAAACCTGCCCAAGCAACAGGGACCTCCAAAGCAGAAACACAAGCAACCTCCACCCCCCAACACAACCCAAATGACACATAGCCCACAAACTCAGTGTGCCACTCAACCACAGCCCATAAGGCATAACAACGTACCCAACACTCTAGTCATAGGTGACTCTATAGTCAGGCACACTGATGTTCCACTCACCAGGCTAAACAAGGAGAAAGTTTCTGTCAGCTGCCTGTCGGGTGCCAGGATCCACCACACATGCACTCAGGTCACTCCACAACAAGTACAAATATGACTCTGTCATTGTCCATGTTGGTGTGAATGACCTGAGACGTACCTCCTTGGACTACATGAAAAGGGACATGAAGGAGCTGTCCGATCTTGTAGCCCAGGCAGGTATGACCCTAGCCCTGAGTAGCATCCTGCCATCACCCAGAATGATACCACAGTACAAGGACAAAATGATTGACTTCAACAATTGGCTAAGCTTCTGGTGTCATTCTAAGGGGATCCAGTATCTGTCTGCCTGGGATGACATGATCGACAGGCCACGATGCTTTGCCAGAGATGGCCTGCACCTGTCGCCCCTGGGATTCTGGATACTGGCTAAGGCTCTAGCCACCCCTATAGTGCCTTTTTTAGGCAAGGTTCAAATGACAAATTCACCACCCTAACAGGTACAGGCAAGAAGAATCTGAGGGTATTGCTACTCAATGCTAGAAGTCTAAACCTCAAAATGCACTCTCGAGGCACTCCTTAAAATGGAGAACATCAACATCTGTGCAGTGACAGAGACCTGGTTCAAGGCTCCAGAGAGTACCCCTGCATTACCAGGCTATAATTCCTACCACACCTTTTGGCCACCTAACCTGGACTGAAACACTAAAGGCGGAGGCGTGTCCATATTCATTAAGGATATCCACACCTCCAGGCTAGTTGCTCAGCATAATGCATCCGAGATTATCCAAGTGCAACTAACTCTGGGCAAGACCGCAATCCAAATTGTAGCTTGCTACAGATCCCCCACCATGTCCTAGGATTCACACTCCTCATTTCTTAATACACTGGAAAATGTTAGGGTACAACCTAACACCCTACTAATGGGCGATTTCAACTACCCTACCATTAACTGGGAAAACTACTCATGTACCAACTCTTGTGCTCAAAGTTTTCTGGAATTCATAAATTCCAATGCCATGGATCAACTTATCTACACCCCCTCCAGGGGCAGCAATATCCTAGACCTGGTTATTACCAACATGGGCAACCAGAGCTCCACACCAGAGGTCAATTCCTCGTTGGTCAGATCCGACCATAAGCTAATCACTCTAGACATCCACATCCCTCTCCCACCCCCATTAGGGAAACCACAGTAAAAAATTTCTCCAAAGCCAACTTCACACTTCTTAAGACAGAAGTGACAAACGTCACAACACCCATGCTGACGGACAATAGAGGTATGACTGCTGAATCCTACACAAATGCACTTTATAAGCACTTACATGAGTGCATGGATCGTGCAATCCCTAACAGAACCAAGATGCTATCCTCCAAAAAAGGAAGCAAATCTGGTGGTCCCCTGCCATAAACAACCTCTACAACAGAAGAAAGAAAGAAACTGTTGCAAAAAAGAGTAAAATCCCATGATTGGAGAAACTCCCTGGTCAGCTTCAGTAAGAAGCTGAGATCCCTCATAAAATCCTCCAAAGCTATGAAAACAAAATCGCCACTGACTCTAAAGACAACCACAAAGCATTCTATAACTATGTCAAGAATGTCAATGGCAACACTCAGATCTGCTCTGAGTTACAGCACAATGGCACTAAATATACAGAACTAACAGATATTGCCAACATTCTGGCAGATAGGTTCAGTGCTAACTTCACCCCTCTTCATCCCCTAAAGGGCCCATCTCTATACCAGAAGAATGCAAAGTTCCTGTAATCATGGCTGCACAGGTAAAAAACACACTATCCAAAGCCAATAACACAGCATCCATGGGACCTGACGACATGCCAGGCTGTGTTCTACATGAACTACAGAACGAACTGTCACCCCATCTAAGTACCATGTTCAATCATAGCCTCACCTCAGGCTATGTGCCCACTGAATGGCGCACAGGGACAGTTATCCCACTCCACAAAGGGGGAGCCATCACAGACCCTGGAAACTACCACCCCATTAGCCTAACAAGCCTGGTCTGCAAGGCTATGGAGCATATCATCATGGAACATATAAACAATGACATTGGTAATCTCCAAACTCAGGACCCCACCCAGTTCAGGTTTGTAAAAGGCAGATCATATCTCCTAAACCTGATATACTTCTTTGAAGCAGTCACCAAAGCCATAGATGAGGGTAAGGTGGTTCACACAGCCTATCTAGATCTCGCCAAGGCTTTTGACACCATCCCCCACTCTGGAATTATAGATAAACTCACTAAACTAGGTATAAATCCCTATGTCACAAGATGGGTTGCCAACTGGCTCACTGACAGAACCCACACTGTGAAAGTAGCATACTCCAAATCTAGCTTAATACAAGTGACAAGTGGAGTACCGCAGGGTTCAGTCCTGGGTCCTCTCCTGTTTGGTATCTACTTCTCTAAAGTACAGGCCAACACAGAAGGTCTTTGGCTAATGAAGTTCACAGATGACTGCAAACTAGGAGCCATAATCAAAACTCCAAAAGATGTGGACATCCTACAAAAGGGCCTTGCTGAGACAGATGCCTGGTGTCAAAGCCATGGCCTCAAGCTCAATGCCAAAAAGTGCATTGTCATTCCTTTTGGTAAAAACTCAGTACCCATGAACTACCACATAGGTGGTAGTCTACTTAACACGAAAGTGTGATAAGAAACCTTGGGACACAGGTGGACAGTAGTCTCTCCTTTGATAATCACATCACCACAGTAGTCAGGAAATCTTTCTATGTGGCACACCTCATCACAAAAGGTTTCTCATCCAGGAAAAAAGAGGTCATTGCTCCCCTCTACTCGTCACTCATTAGACCCATTATAGAGTACAATGCCCCTTTTGGTATGTACCTCACAAGACATCTACAACAACTGGAAAGGCCACAGAAATACCTCACAAAGAGGATTACCGGCCTCAAAGAGATGCCCTATGCAGACCATCTCAAAAAAATGCAGCTTTACTCCGTTGCATATCACCTACTCTGCCTAACACACAAATCTATGTCAAACCCAGAACTTTTAGACATGCTCCACTTAAAGAAATCCCAATCCCTATGAGCTACACACTCTAGGGATCTAAACCTCGTCACCACAATAAACAGAACATGCTGGAGGGATAGATTCCTGCCCCAGAGACTTCCCATACTCTGGAACAAACTACCTATCTATATCAAACAAAGCTCCTCATTAGCACTCTTCAAAAAAATCTTGATGATTGGATGGGAGATAGGAAATTCACCCCAGGGATCACTTCTGTGGCTCTGCTCGACAGTGGCACAGGAAAATAATTTTCTTGGATGGCGAAAGCCAGGGTACCTTTGGCTAGGCTTATATAGGCCCTAGGGCCAATAGCCTAGTACCTACCTATGAACCTAAAAGATAGCAAACCTGAATCATCCAGGCAGTTGAAGTATGACTATCAATAAAAGGGTTACCTATTACAAAATCAAAGTTACGGAACTTAGAATACCATATGGTCGACACCATATGATCGAAGTTCTATAACTTAGAAATAACAAAAAAGAATTAAACAAAGGAAACGTACCCCGATGGGTTAAAGTAGGGGGTCAAGCCCGCCCTGCACCCCCCGCTACTTAAATATACCAACTCCAAGATCGCACTTTAAGGAACTATGGTGTGGAAAGGGAATATTTCCTTTTCCTACACTGTAGCGTGATCTCGGAGTTGGTATATTTAAGTAGTGGGGGTGGGGGTGGGGGGTGCAGGGGGGCTTGCCCCCTGCCTACACTCTTTACTTTTTCTTTTCTTTTTTTTTTTTTATGTTTATTTTCAAATGTTCAAATTTTCAATTGTTCGATCATTAAAAGTCGACCTTTAGTGATTCGAACAATTGAAAATTCGATGTTCCAATAGGAACCCCAGTAAAAGTACCTCTTTGTGAGTCCTACTTTTTAGTAAAAGTCGTCATCTGTTTATGGTGTCAGCAAACCTTTGTTGATAGCTGGACTTTTTTTTTGTTACCTCCCAAGCTATCATAGAGGGCCTGCACAAAGGGTATGACCTTGTAATCCCCATTTATGTATCACATCATTGTGTTGTCTGTAATCCCTTTCAAGTGGTCCAAGGGACCAACAATGATGGTGAGATTTTTAGGCATTGATCACAGTCATCATCTCTGACATTTATGTGCTTCGGTCTCTCTGAGTTCACCAGGCATTGCTCTTTTACCACTACAAAAAAAAAAAAAAAAAAAAACAGCTCTATAACCAAACTCTGTGGCAGCTGTACTTAAAGATTGACTTGGGAACTGAGGAGAAATTAGGAAACCTGGATTTAGAGTCATTTGCTGTCTTCATCAGTGCAGTTCCTTTTTGATTTTGATTCCAAAATTAGAATATGAAATTCCAGATGATGAAGATGTTGGGTCTAAGTGTTCTTTAGAAAAAACATTAAATTTTTCTTATTTGTAACATGTTGAGAGGAATCACAGAAGCCTTGAATCCTACAATCCTGAGATATTCTCTTGCAGAATGACTGGAGAAACTCAAGAAAGTTTCACGATAAAAATCCACCTTGTTTACATAGATATTTTTATACTCCAAGTAGACTCTAGAGAAATTTTCCACAGGTAGATAGCAAATGTTAGAGGCTTGACAGGGAATAAAGAGGTAATTGGGAACATATTTTCTAGGAGAGCAATGAGGTAGTAGACTTTAAGGATTCCTTGCGGGATGCATTGTCGGAGATGCCTGGTGGGCAGATTGGTGTGACAAGGGAGATAATTTCTCCGAACTATGATACAGAATCAGAATTGCCTAGACATGGTAAGGCCTTTCTGTCTCTAATTATGGTGGCTCCCAAAAAATTACTAGAAAATGGAAATCAGGATCTAAACCAACCATATTAGTAGTTGTGAATGTAGTAACAGAGATAAAACAACTGGAATTGAGATCTTTAGAAAAAGGAAGGAGCAAACTACATAGGAAAAAATGGAAATTGTGGGAACAATACAAAGTAGGAATGAGGTTTAAAAGAAGGCAGGACTTAAATGAGCTATGTAATGTTTGACTGAAAAAGGATTGGGCAGATAAGTGATATATAATATTTGCAACTGGGAGTATGCTAGTATGGTATGTGATGTAAAATTCTTGCAACTAGGATTGTGTCGGTGTGGTTTGTTTTCATTTTATATAAATGTATGATTACTTATGTCATAAGTGATGGTTTAATAAAGATGTTTCTTGTTTAAAAGAGAGTCAGGAATTGAATAATTTATGTAATGTCCCTTAGGTTATATGATATATAGCAATATATGTGAAGCATAATGTTTGTTAATTTTAACTTAATACAGTTTGATCACTTTTAGATAAATGAATGTGCCTATGTCACAAGTGATAATTCAATAAAGGCATTTAAAAAGATAAAAATCCATCTACTCCTGTGTAAGAAAAGTATTTTACTGAGAAGTGTCTACAGGGAAACCCAGAAGCATAGGCCTGTGTGACAGAGTCAAGGATTATTTCTGTACATTTATCTAGAATCCCAGATTGGTAACAGTTGAAACCCATGTTAAGGGCTCCTGCCATGTAGGAGAAGACTCTGGAAAGAAGTATAAATAAGGAAATATGTGAACGCCATGCAGTCAGCAGTGAACTATCACTGCAGCTAGATAATTTCTAAACTCCCTTGGAGCTGTAAATAACACAAAGGGCTATGCAGAGAACTGATAACGCTACAAGACACAGAAAATCTGAGGAATCTGCTGAAGCTCATTGTTATGGGAATGTGATAATCATCCTTTAGATCTAATGTTATCATGACACTCAAAGGAGGGATAAGAGTTAACAGTGTTTGAAGGGTCAGCATTTTACATTTTGGCACATGTACATACAGATTTAGAAAGGAAGGATCTACAAAGTACATCTGTGTCAACACTTACCACAACTGCAGATGTTCAACTAGATTAGTGTTGCAGTACTGACTCGTGTCTTTCTGCCATGCAGAAGCCTATGACCAGCCTGATTTCCAGAGTCTTTACATCATCTCTTGTCAATAGGTCTGAGGACCAAAGTCTGGACATCAGGGTATAAGAAGGTTGTCAATTTATGTGATCTTCAGGTTTTTCTAAGCAGTGTACAAGCAGTCTGATCCTTGAGGACAGCACAACCTCCCCAGATGTCTGAGCAAGTGTAGTAATACACAAGTAAGGAGGACAGGGGATGATGAGGGATCTATCTGCTGAAGTCTCCTCCCTTGCACCCAGTAAAAGGAAAGGAAAGGAAAGTGTTAGCAGATAGTGGGAGCTTGTACTGCAACATCTATCTTTTCAAACATCTACAATTATGAGGCGACACAACTGAACTGTTTTTTATAGTCAGTGTTGCAGTCCTGATTCCTGAAAGGACTCCCAAAGCTAGTGGAAGGAATATATATATATTTTGTCCTGTCTAAATAGTACCTGATTTGTCTGAGTACATCCAAGGAAGGATTTGATCTGCTTTGTTCTAAAGGTTTAGAAAGAAAACTGGCAGGTGGATAGCTTAGTTTAGAGAAAGTTCTGATACCAACTTTGGCATGAAAGATGGATTAGTTCTAATTGATACCCTATCTGTGTGAAAGACAGTGAAAGGCTCTTTGCATATAATGGCTTGTAGTTCAGACACCCTCCTTGCGGAAGTGATAGCAATTAGTAAGGTGGCCTTCCAAGTGTGCATCTTTAATGGGGCAGATGCTGCTGGTTCAAAGGGAGGCACATTGAGATTTTCTAGCACTTATTTAAGAACTCAGGTAGGAACAGGGCTCCTTCTGGGTGGCCTCAAGTGAATGACCCCATTTAGAAATAGCTTCATTTGGAGGTGAGATAAATAGACAAAGAATGGGGTAGGCAGTCTAAGAAGCCAGAAGCATGCACCTTAATGCTAGAATAAAAAAATGCCCTAGCTGAACAGACCCAATCCATTTTGCTAGGCATAATCTTCTGGTGGTGTGTTCTCTTGTCTCCTTATTTAGCACCTCAGAAGGGTAGTTGAAATTTTTTCTGTTAAAGCCCAATCCTCCAGAATGACAGTCTGAGTGTGTGAGGAGTCCTTAACATGGCTGAGAAGGTCTATCTCCTCTGGGAAAGGTTGGAATTTCCCCTTGCTGAGGGTCAAAATGAGGAAAAAAAATGTTATCCTGGCCAGTATGGGGCAATGAGAATCATTATCAGTCTGTCTGTTCTGACCTTTATCAGCACCTTTGGAATTGGGTAAGGGTGGAAAGGCACACAGAAACAAGCTGGTCCATTTGAATGAGAATGCATTTATTTTCCATGTCCCTGCCTGCTGCGTTCTGGAGCATAACCTCTGAAATTGTACGTTTTTGTGGGAGGCAAAAAGATCTACTGAGGGAATTTCCCACAGTAAGGCTAAGTTCAGTGAAATCTACTGCTTCATTCATTTGTTGGGGTCCAGAAGATCCCTGTTTAAGGAGTCTGCCAGGGTACTGTTCTGTCACAGAACATAACATGCTATAAAAAGAAGTTATGTATTCACCATAACGTTCCATCTGAGTTGTCCATCTTCATTTATTGCTGACCAATGGGGTTCAGTTCAGAGTATTGGAACCATTTCGGCCATTTCCACAGCTCGCACAGGTCAAAAACTCTCGAGCTTCAACCCTACCTATAATGCATCTCTCCTAGTTACCTCAGATCGAGTTTGCAGATTAGAGCTAAACAGACATAAGGACAGGAGGCCTGGTGAAACAATATCTGCTGCATAAAAGTATCCACACATGGAGGTATGTGCGCTATCCATTCCACCAAAGACTTTAGCAAGGCTGGGGTAAGCAAGGAGGGGTGTCAAGGATAAATGAAGATGAACAACTCAGATGGAATGTTATGGTGAGTACATAACTTCTTTATCTGAAGTCAATCTTCATTTTATCCTTGACCAATGGGATAGAGTCCCCAGCTATCTTACATCTTGGGCAGACTAAAGGAAGGACATTCCTGGGCATCATTGAATCAAAGGATGCCCTTTCTCTGGAGAACACTTCCAATATGTAATGAGTAATAAAGGTATGATGGGAAGCCCAAGTAGCTGCTGCACAAATGTCATTCAAAAACTACAGTGAGCCTTTACCATTCTAGGCAAATCAATATTCTTTATTCTTTCTGTCATAAATAAATGCTATATAGTCTTTTAGCCATCTGGTTTGAGACTGGTTTGATGACTGGTTTGCCAAGTTTGGTACCTGAAAAGGATACAAACAGTTGGTCTGATTTCCGAAAATCTTTTGTTCTGTGCAGGTAAAAACAATAACTGTCTGTGACCATCCAACAAATGAAGGATCTATTCTCCTTTATTAGAAAAACTGGGAAAGAATACTGGAAGATTAATAGTCTGATTAATAGTACTGTCCAATACTTCCTTAGGAAGAAAGGAGGGATTTGTCCTTAAGGCAACTCTATCTTTATGAAAAATCAAATGAGGCTTGCAAGATAAAGTCTGTAATTCTGAAATCCTCCTGGCAGAAGTTACTGCTACAAAGAATAAGGTTTTCCAAGATAAGAATTTAAGGTCACATTTGGCAGAAGGTTCAAAGGGAGGTTGAAAATGGATTGTAATACTAGAGTGAGATCCCAGGGAGGAATAGGATCCTTAAAAGGGGTTTTTACCAAAACAGTTACTTTCAAAAATGCCTTGCATAACTTATGAGAAGTAGGAAATTATCCCCAAAACCATTATGAAAGTTTGAAATCGCTGCTAGCTGAATTTAAATAGTAGAAGGAGAGGCTCCTGCTTCAAAAAGAGAGGATAAGAATTCTAAAATCTTTTTTTATGGGTGCTGAAAGGGGGGGGGGGGTCAATATTCCATTTGTGGGACCAAAAAGTAAATCTCTTCCATTTACTCATATAGAGCTTATGGGTGGTTGGCTTATGAGAATCTAGTAAAATTATGCGTACCACAGAGGGAAAGTTAACTTGCCTAGCAATTAATGGAACTGAATGAATCACACTGTTAGCCTGAGGTTTTGAAGGTTTGGGTGAATCGGGTTCTCTGGATGAGAGAAGAGGTCTGGAGTTGGATCCAGAGTCCAAGGTGGATTTATCAGGTGAGGCCAGAGAAAAGGGAATCATATTTTTCGTGGCCAATAAGGGGCAATGAGGATTATTCTGCTCTTCAAACTTAGGATTTTCTGAAGAAATTTTGAATGAAGGGAAGCAGGGGAAATGCATAGAGAAGTTCAGGGGGCCAAGTGTGCAAAAGAACATCCCTGTGTAACTCCCCCAGTGGGGGGAGGGGGTTATGGCAAAATAGCTGCTGCACTTGCTGTTCAGGGGTGAGGCGAGAAGAAGAGGTCGCACCAAGGCTGGCACCATTGGTGGAAAATCATTTCTGCCACTCTTGGATTGAGGGACTGCTCAGTTTGTCTGCTATCACATTTGGATCTCCCCAGAATATTTGTTGCTATCAGAAATTGGCTGGATGAAATCACCCACTGCCACACTCTGAGTGCTTCTCGACATAGAGGGTAAAATTTGGTTATTGATGATGTACCAAACTACAGACATGTTGTCTGTCTGGATCACAATAGTCAATAGAGAGAACAGTTTGAAAGGCATGCAATGTTAAAAACACTGCTTTCTTTTCTAGGACACTGATATGCAAACTGGCTTTGATGGAAGACCAATTGCCCTGGACAGTCCCTGCCCAGATAATATCCCTCCCATCTGGGAGGTGTCCATGTTTACTATTGCCTTGGATTGTTGTGGGACAAAGAGACAACCTAGAAGAATGTCCTCCAAGTGTATCCACCAAGCTAGATCTTTTCTGCAAAGACAGGTAATTAAAATCTGGTCCGACATAGGCTGGTGGAGTATAGACCACTGAGCTGCAAGTAGCCATTGAAGAATTTGCATATGAAATCTTGCCAAGGGAACTAGAGTTATTGCCACCACCATAGAACCCAAAGCTTGTAAAACTAGACAGGCTGGTTCTTTCTTGTTTTGCTGTATCTTTTGAACTTATTCCCTGATTTTTTTGTAATCTCACTGGTGGAAGGGAGGCTATGAATGTTTTTGTATTTAGATTTGCTCCTATGAACTCTAAGCTCCGAGTTGGAGTCAGTTGAGATTTTTCGTAGTTCAGTGTAATTCCTAGATTGGAACAAGTCTGTAGGACATAATCCCTTGCTATAAACAACAGATGCCTGGTCAGAGCGGTAATGAGCCAGTTGTCCAAATGTGAAAACACCCAGAATCCTTACAGTCTCAGGTGAGCTCCTACTACTGCCATGCATTTGGTGAACACCCTGGGGGCTGTGGTGAGACCAAAGTCAGAACTCTGAACTGATAGTGACTGGCTCCCATCCTGAAGTAGATGAACTTCCTGGAGCGTTTGTCCATTTTTATGTGGTAATGTGCATCCTGAAGGTCTATTAAGTGCATCTGGTCATCCTTCTCCAGAAAGTGGAGAAGGGCATGTACAGTGACCATCCATAATTTTGTTTGCTGAATGGATCTGTTCAATAAGCTGAGATCCAAAATTGGTCTCCAGTCCCTTGTCTTTCTTGGCACTAAAAATAATCTTGAGTAAGCTCCGGACTCTAACTGGTCTGGTGGGACTTCTTGGATGACTTGTTTTTCCAGCAGTCTTTGGATCTCTAGTACTACTGGTTCCCTCTGACTGGGTGGAACATCAGGGATTCTTCTGGTAAATGGAGGGGGAAGAGAAAAGGGTATGGCATAGCCTCTGGATATAATCCTCTGCACCCAGGTATCTGATGTGATTTCTAGCCAGACATTTAGGTGCAGGGATAAGCATCCCCCAACTGTCTCCAGAGGAAGGCAATCAGGCTTCCATTAAAGAACACTGATAGGGTTTCCTGGAAAAGGAATCTCTGAAATCCTGGTTTTGCGGGCCACCGCTGCTGCCTGGGTGGCATGTTCTGTTAATGTTCCCCCTCTGTCCCTGGGGAAGTTTTACCACGTGTGTCATGAAAACGGCCACAGGATTTTTTGAACCACATTTTTCCACCCACTCTCTGATTCCTGGAAAAAGGTCTTTGAGGAGTGGATAAACATACGCTCACAGCAGAAAGGGTCTTTCCATCTTTCTCACACCTGGATAATGTTAACCTTTGGGCCAAATAAGGACAATTTGTCAATGGGTGCATTGACAAATGAAGACCTAAATGGCTCAGCAAAGTTACAAAATCACATCCAAGTGTTTCTCCTTATGACTATGCTTGAACCCACTGCTCTGGTAGTCCCTGTGGCTATATGTGAAATGAGCCTCATGGATGAATTAGCCACATACTCCATGGTAGCTGAGAGGCAACTTTGTTTTATACCTCATCAGAGACAGCTCCTGCCAGGGTATCTGAGAGCTCCTTGATCAGATGCCTTTAAAGCCTGATGAAATGTGCCAAAAAATTCAAACACCATAATGCAAAGGTTGATGAAACATAAATCCACTTACCAAACCTACCCATCATCTGGGACTCTCCTTTGGGCAGCTGGATAAAGGAACTTTCCACAGCTAGTTACTTTTTTGTGGCTGCCACTATGACAATGGGATCTACTGCTAGACTATTTGCCCAAAATTGTTTATTTTCTGGAGGGGATAAAATTTTATCTGGTTTCCTGGGAATAAGCTCAATGGAGTTGGGTGCCTTCCATACCCATTGAGCCATCACCTGGATAAGTTCATTAGTGGGTGGAGTCACCCAAGAGGTAGACGGGTGAGTGCAAAAAGCCTGCAGGCATACTGATTCTTCAGGGGAAGGGTTTTGGGACTTCAAATCACCTCTCTGTATTAGAATTTCCAGGATGTGTCCAAAGGAGACATCATCAGGATGTGATCTGAGGGACCCTTCCTCATCATCAATAATAGTATCTTCCATGATGTATTCCTGCGGGGAATCTAAGTGCTTCCTCTTGCACCTTTTCTTCAGAGGGACCTCCTCAGGAGGATGGTCTGGAGAGGTATCTGAAGAAGACAGAATCTTAATCTGAGTGTCCTGAGGTTTTAGTACTCATTGTTTCAGTGGACACGCTGGCAAGAGAACTGGACTAGAGACAGGAACATGCTTCAAGGAAGAAGAGGTCAATTGAGTGGCTAAGGCAGCCAAAGCCCTCTCCATGGCCTCGATGGCTGACCCTACTCAAGAGGAAAGGGAGCTTGGAACTGAGATAGACTGTCTCAAAACCGGGGTCACTTCCAACTCTGAAGAGAGAGCCCTCTAGACAGAAGCCGGTGCCATGATAACCCTAGCTGAAGCCCCAAGGTACAGGGACAGCTCCAAAAAAGAGGTGTTGACTCCTGCCCCTCAGGGATGACAAGGCAGCTATGGCCCCAAGAAGTCTCTGGATCTAGTAGAGCCAAAGAACTCAGAGCTTGAATTGTAATGAATTAGCAGCGACTGTTGGAACAATGCACCTGGTGCCAGACAAATTGAAATTGAAATCTCCAAGGCCTTAGAGAAGCAGTAGTCAATGGGGTGAAAGAATGTCTGGAAGCTGAAGGGGTTGGAGCTGGGGGAGCACCTGAAATTCCTCTCACCCATAACATTTTCTACACCATTCTCTCCACGTCTGTCTCTGTGAGGCTTTTGGTGGAACAGATAGATGACATTGAAGGAGACTTGGGTCTATGTAAAAAGATCTCCAGTAATTCCCCAGCAAAGGGATCAATAGATAGGAAATATTGACATCTATGTGTTTGCCAAGTAAAAATACTAGGTGTTGAACCAGTCGGTACTGAAACAGTGCTTGGAGCCTGGATCTGTGGAACTAAGACATCAGTTTGAATCTGCACTGAAACCATCTGTGCTGAAGGCTTAAATGCAATGGAAGGTGTTGGTGCAGACACCGCAGTATCAATATTCGATGGAGCTGAACATTTTGGCACCAATGATTTCACTTTCATGACAGTCAGCACTGGAGAAGACAGCATAGACATGCATCTTTTCTTGGAGACAAGGAGGAAACCAAAGAAATATCAATTTTACTTAAGGCCATAAGACAGATGGAAAAGAGAAAGGGGAAAAGGTGGGAGGGAAACAGGACTGCAACAGTGAATACACTCAAACATCTACACTTATGGTAAGTGTACACAACTGTACTATGTTCTTCATGTTTCACTGTTGCAGTCATTACTTGTGGGAAGATTCCCAAAGCTGAAAGGTAGGGTGGTAGGAATGCAGTGAAGGAGTTGGAGAATAGGCTTGTATTGCTTTAAATGGAAGCTACAATGCCCTGCAGGACTGCTGAAGCAAAGTCTGCCTTGGATTTGGAAAAAGTAGCCAGCTGGTAGTGTTTTGTGAAGGTGTGGACAGATGTCCAAGTGGCAGCTTCCAAAATGTCCCTGGTAGGAATGCCTCCGAGGAAGGCAGTGGAAGTTGATGCTGCCCTGGTAGAATGGGTTCTGAATGTTTTGGGAGGTACCTTTCCATGAAAAGAGTAGCAGAAATTGATACAGTTTGATATCCATTTGGAAATAGTCTGTTTAGATATAGGTTTCCCCTCTGTCCCAGGGGCGAAGCTGACCAGCAGTTGGTCATTCTTTCTGAGAGACTTGGTTCTATCTAGGTAGTATCTAAGTTGCCTGTGTACATCTAAAGTATGGAGAATTCTTTCCCCCCTATTTTGTGAGTTTGGAAAGAAGGTAGGTAGATGGATGGCCTGATTAAGAGCCATGTTAGATACCACCTTAGGCATAAAGGAGGGGTTGGTCCTAAGGGATAACCTGTCTGGATGGAAAATAATAAATGGTTCAATGGCCATGACAGCCTGTATTTTGGATACTCTTCTGGCTGAGGTTATGGCCAGCAGAAAGGCAGTCTTCCAAGAGAAGTGCTTTATTTCTACTGCGGCAGCTGGTTCAAAAGGGGTTAAGGTCAATTTCTTGAGGTCAAAGTTCAAATCCCATGTTGGGGTGGGTGGCCTCCTAGGAGGTCTAATGTGTGATACCTCTCTAAAGAATTGTTTTAATAGGGGATGGGAGAATAGAGGCTGCTCTGTTGTGGAATGAGCAGAGATAGCTGAGGCATGGATTTTGATAGAGGAGTAAGACAATCCCTTTTGCACGAGCTCCACTAGTTAGTCCAAAACCAAGGTGAGAGAGCCATGGGCACTGTTTTCACCCTTATTTTGGCACATTGCAGTGAACCTTTTCCATTTAGCAGAATATGATTTTCTGGTACTGGGCCTTCTGGCCTTTTTAATGATATCCATGACCTGTTTGCTCAGTAATGGCCTGTTATCTGCCTTTGGGGTATTAGCCATGTGGATGGGCTGAGTGTGCAAAGACTTGGGTACATTACTGACCCTTTCTCTTGGGTTAGCAGCTTTTCTGTGAGAAGCAGGCTGATGGGTAATTCCTTGGTTAGGCTGAGGAGTAAGGGGTACCAGTGCTGTCTAGGCCAGTTTGGGGCAATGAGGATAGTCCTTGGCCCTTCCTACCTGATCTTTAGAAGTACCGTGGGAATCAGAGGTAAGGGAGGGAAAGCGTACACAAACAGGTTGCCCCAGGGAAAGGAGACAGCATCCACCTTCCATGCTCATGGATGGAATCCCCTGGAGCAGAACCTGTTTAGCTGCCTGTTTTGAAATGTTGCAAAGAGGGCACACCAGGTGTGTGATGTAGAGGAAGGTGTCCTTGTGTAGCTGCCACTCGTGTGGGTTCAGGACACACCTGCTGAAGTGGTCTGCCAGGGTGTTGTGCTCCCCTGGAATGCACTGGGCTATCAGATGCAGACCCATCAATAAAGCTGTCTGCCAGATAACCATAGCTAGGCAGCACAAGGGGTAAGAGTGTGTTTCCTCCTATTTGTTGATGTACCACATGACTGCGGTGTTCTCTGTTTTGATCAGGATGACTCCTGGTCTAAGGTGGCTCTTGAATGTTATTATAGCTCTGTATACCTCTAGCAATTCCTTCAGGTTGATATGGAGGGCAAAGTCTCCCTGATCCCAGGTGCCCTGAGTACAAGTCTCCTAGATAAGCCCCCCAGGCTGTGTCTGAGGTGATGGAATGGCCTTGGGGAATGGTGATGAAAGGTAGCCCCCTGTTTCGGGTACAAGCTTCTGCCCACCATAAAAATTCCTTCCTTAAGCAGGGGATCAGAGGCAGCTGGTTTTTCCAGTGACTGGGAATGTTGGCTCCATAGGTTCTTGAGATGCCATTGTAGCTTTCTCATGTGGAGCCTGGCTAAAGGCACCAGAAGGATGCAGGAAGTCATGTACCTAAGCGCTTGCAGGTAGTTCCTTGCTATGACATGTGTCCAGAGAGCTAGCTGAGAAAAGTAGAGTGGGAGAAAGCTCTGCTCCTCTTCAGAGAAGAAAGCTCTTTGGGCAGTTGTGTCCAGGAGAGCTCCTAGGAAAGTAATCTGCTTTGTGGGTTGGGAATGGGATTTTTCTCTGTTGATGGTGAATCCCAGAGAGGTTAGAGGAGTTTGGACAAAGGAAAGGTCTTGCTGGAGTTTTTTCTTGGTGTCTGCTTGAATGATGTAGTCATCCAGATAGGGGTAAATCTGGATATTTTGCTGTCTGCAAAAGGCAATGACCAGGGCCAGGCACTTGGTGAAGATTCTGGGAGCAGTAAATAAGCCAAAGGGCAGAGCAGAGAACTGAAAGTGTTCTGAGCCTGCTCTGAAATGTAGGTAACTCCTGCAGGACTCCCTGATAGGGATATGGAGATAGGCATCTTTGAGATCTAGGGTCACTAGCCAGGCATCTGGAGCATACATAGGTAATAGGTTTTGAAGGGAACAGCATTTTTAATTTTGGCACTTGGAGGGACAGATTTAATGTGGAAAGGTCTAGAATGGGGCGCCAGGTGCCCTCCTTTCTGGGTACCAGGAACAGCCTTGAGTAGAAACCTTTTCCTGCTTGTTCCTCTGGCACTGGTTCCAATGATCCCTGAGCAACGAGTTTTTGAATTTGGTGGATGGCCTCTGATCTTTGGTTTGCAGGTAAGTTTGGGAATCTTGAAAATCTTGGGCTTTCTTTAAAAATGAATCTGTACCCCTCTGAAATAATGTTCATTACCCACTGATCTGTTGTGATAGCTTGTCACTTGTCTAAAAATAAGGACAGCCTTCCTCCTAGCCTGGTGGGGGTGGTGGGGGTGGTGGAGGGGCAGAGGGGAGAGCGGGAGTCATTGTAGGTCCTTGGAGTAGGGAGTGGATTTGGAACTCCCTTGCCTAGGCATAGTAGAGGACCACTGCCTGGGCCTTTGCTGGCTTTGCTGCTGTTGTCTGGGAGGCCTACCTCTGCACCCTCTTCTAGGCACAGCTTTGGGTTGTGCAGGAAAGGACCAGTGCTTTGTTGGAAAGTTCCTGCTGAACCTGGGGGGCTGTACTTGCAGGAAGTTCATGACTGTCTGTATAGACATAGCCTTGTTGTCCTTTTTGTTAATGACTGCCTCTGCTTTTGAGGTGAACAGTAGTTCCCTATCCAAGTAGGTGTCCAAAAGCTTAGACTTTATCTGGTCAGGCAACGGCTGCTCTCTCAGCCATACATGCCTTCTGATGACTGATCCTGAAACTGCAGCTCTGCTAGGGGGTTCTAGAACATCAAATCCGCAGTGCAGGGAATGCTTTGCCACTTGAGAGCTGGAGTGGCTCAAATCTCCTAGTTCTATGGTAGTATTACTCTCTGGTAAGGTGGAAATGTTTTGCTTTATTAACTCCAGCGTGTTTTATTGAAATTATAGCATGTGAAATTGGCAATTGAGTGCTCTAATGGCTGAGGTAGCCGAACTGTAGACCTTTTTGCCCCATCAGTCCAAGGCTATGCTCTCCTTGTCAGAGGGTGTTGGGTTTTTGGAGGAGCTGGTCCTAGCCTCTTTGGGTCCCTGGGTAATGACTTCTGGATCAGCAGCAGGGTTCTTAAACAGGTACCTGTGGGATTCAGGTACCCTGTAGTATCTGTCAGGGTTTCTCGGTGCAGGAGGTAGGGCATCAGGGTTGATGCCAGATTCCAGGAAGGCATCTTCCACCACATCCAAGATGGGTGGAATGGCTAAGGGCTTGTGTTGAGGCAAGTCCAGGAACTTCCTCAGTCTCTTCTTTGATTGGGGGTAGTTTTGGGCCTCCCAATGGAAATGATCCCTGAGTGAATGTAAGGTTTCCCCAAAAGAAAGGTCCTCGGGGGGGGGGTGCAGCTGAAGGAATGGATTCCTCAGCATCTGATTCCTCTAAGGCAGTCAAGGGCCTGTTGTTCAGTCTGAGTCTAGAAATTCAGAGTCCTCAGATTGTGACTCTGAAAGCACTTCAGGTGAATGATCCCTTTTTCTATAGGCTGGGGTAGCTGGAGTAGACTGGTTACCCCTGATGAGGGTAATTAAATCTTCTGCCATTCTAAGTAACTGTTGAGACTGGGCGGGTTGGGTGGGAGGAAACTGGTAACTGGGCACTGAAGAAGGGGCTGTTCTATGAGTGGTCTTGCTCTTAGCCCTCAGAGATTCAATGGGTCTAGTGGTTTTTGCTGGTGGCATGGCCATCGATCTAGGCCTGGTGTCAGTCACCCAAAAAGCCTCCTTGGAAGCCAGTGCATACAAAGTGGCAAGGGACCCAACCAATGTTCTTGCGACTGTCAAAACAGTCGAAGGAGCCTGATCTGGCAGCATACCTGACTCCAGAAGGGTCTTGGTAGAGGGCTACAATGGCTCTGCAGCTGTCATCAGGGGCTGCGAATGCACCTCACTGAGTTCCACTGAACTAGTGGAAGGAAGGCTGGCTAACTACTGATTTGTGTCGTCTGTGGACCTAACCTTCTGAGGTCTGTCTCTCTACTTATCTTTTCTCTTTTTGGGAATTTCGACAGTCAGTTGACTGATGGACACCATTTTGCATGAGTAGCTAACCTCCCTGAAATGCCTAGTGACAAAATAAGCTCTTCTACAGATGGTCCTAGTGTTAAATAAGGCACAGAACCGACAACCAGGGACATCATGATCTGGGCCTAGACAAGTTACACACAAATTATGAAAGTCTCAGTGTAGTATTTGTTTTCCACACTGGAGAAAGTTATTTACTTTTTCAGACATCAGTTAAGTGCAAGAAAAAGGATCCCCAATGGGGCACTTAGCTTTAGTAGTATTCTCCCTCACTCTGGCAATAGGTGACTGACACACTTGCAAACCGCTTCTGCTTCATGCTCCACGGCAAGAAAGACTGATGTAATGGTATTGGCTGCCTCTCATTATAGAACTGATGACCTGACATCAGTCTCAGGCGACCTGCAGTCAACGCAGGAGGGAAATCCTTTACTCTGGTATTCTGGCCGGCAGAGGGCTACTCAGCAGGGATAACCCACAAGTGATGACTGCAACAGTGAAACACGAAGAACCTCTACCAAACTTATTAACCTATAACCAGCTTAAAATTTCTCATTTGACTGTATACCACCCCCCAAAACACACTCGCTCTACAAGGCCTACTAAACCACTACACTAACAATCATCTACTAAGATCCTCCAATAAAACTCTAGTTGAAGTCACCAAAAGAAAGAATTGTTCAGGAGACTCCCTCTACTCTAGTGCCATAGCTAAAATTTGGAACTCCCTCCCCCTACAGATCCAAAACATAGTAAAAAAGAAGTTACGTACTCACCATAACATTCCATGTTTGTTGTCCTTGATCTCACCTTCCTTCTTGCTGTTTGGGTTCGGAGCTGATCCTTGGCTCCGACTCAGCTGTATACTATAGCTCGAGATCTTTTACTGGCTCAAGGCTAGCCCCTATTCCAGCATGCCTAGCGGTAGTTACCCAGATCTCATTTGTGCTAACCCAACACTAGACTATATAAACAGACAAGATATACTCTACTTTATATATCCGATGACACCTACATATAAAGGTGTGATCACGCCACGATAGTAATAGTAGTAGACATACTAACCATAAGGTATGTTATAAAAGAAACCCAGCCAGTATAGCCAATAAAACAAGGGATTCCTCTCGATCCACCATGAAGGGGGAAGGAGGAAGGGATGCAAGAAGGAAGGTGAGATCAAGGACAACAAACATGGAACGTTATGGTGAGTACATAACTTCTTTATGTTATGTTGTCCATATCTCGCCTTCATTCTTGCTGTTTGGGACAGCATCCCCAGCACCTGATTCTTGGGTGACTCACTAGAAAAAAACTCTTCAGGACCGTGGAACCAAAGGATGGCCTGTTCTGGGAGGCCACATCTACTTTGTAATGAGTGATAAAGGTATGAAGATTAGCCCATGTAGCTGCTACACAGATGGAATCCAAAGGCAATCTGGCTTGAAAGGCAATAGAGGTAGACAAGGCCCTTGTTGAGTGCCCTTTAATTTTCACTGAAAGTGTTTGTTTATGCAACTCGTAGACATGATTTATAATGTCTGAAAGCCACTTTGATAAAGTCACCTTTGAGACCGCACAACCTCTTTCATTGTCTGCAAAGGATATGAACAATTGATCAGATTTTCTAAAGTCCTTGGTCCTGTGTAAATAGAAACGTAACTGTCTATGAATGTCCAATTGATGATTATACTCTGCCTTGTTGCCATGATTGGGGAAGAACAAAGGAAGCTCTATGGATTGATTCAGATTGTAGTCAGAATGGTATACATTCATTTGAAAGGGTGTAACGCCGAAACAGAATGTCGAATTTGAAAGGGCGAACAGTCAGAATGTCGTACAAAACACAGAATTCGACATTTCTGACCACTCTACCACCTAAACAAGCGCTACCATGGGTCAAAAAGGGGGGATATTGTGTGTTTTAACTATCTCTGGTTTGCAATTGTGAGAAGCTGCTGCACTGCTTTTGCACATTTTCCAATCGGCCATCCACCGGCCAATCAAATTCATGTATACCAGTCAGAACATACCTTGGGTAAGAAAGAGGGGTTGGTTCTGAGAGAAACCCGATCTTTATGGAAAATCAAGTAAGGGGGACGACTAGATAAGGCCTGTAATTCTGAGACCCTTCCAGCTGAGGTGATTGCAACCAAGAAAAGGGTCTTCCAAGTCAGAAATTTGAGTGGACAAGAAGCAGATGGCTCAAAGGGAGGAAGAATCAGAGCATCTAAAACTAAATTTAGATTCCAGGGGGGAAGAGGTTCTCTTATCAGAGGTCTTAATAGGCTAGTACCTCTTAGGAAAGCCTTGCATAACCTATGGGACATGATATTGGAACCCATTTCTCCCATATGGAAATTTGAAATGGCAGCTAACTGAACTCGGATAGTAGCTGCAGCTGCTCCTTGGTCAAATGTATCAGTGAGAAATTCAAAAATCTTTGAAATGGGAGCAGTAAAGGGATCAACCTGATTTTTGCCTGCCCAACAAGAGTATCTCTTCCATTTACTAGCATAAAGTCTGCTAGTAGTGGGCTTATGGGAGGAAATCAAATGTGCTGAACTGCTGGAGAAACATCGAGAAACCTGGCTAATACCGGAAGTGGAGAAACCAAGATGTGAACTTGAGAGTTTGAATGGAAGGATGGAGAGCCCCCGACTGATGTCTCAAAAGATCTGGCACTGTGTCCAGGATCCAAGGCTCCCCTTGCAGGTGAGGCCAAAGAAATGGGAACCATATCTGATGAAGCCAATAAGGAGCAATGAGGATTAACTTGCAGCCCAATGACTGTGCTTTCTGAAGAACCTTGGGGATTAGGGGAAAAGGTGGAAAGGCATAAAGCAGTCCCAGGGGCCAGTCATGAACAAGTGCATCCCTGGGTGACTGTCCCAGTGCTGGGACTAGGGCAAAGTAGCTGCTGCATTTGTTGCTGAGGAGGTGGCAAACAGATCGCAGCATGGCTGGCCCCATTTGAGAAAAATCAACTCCGCAACTTCCTGCTTCAGGGACCATTCATGGGGCATCAGGATAGCCCAGCTGAGCTTGTCCGCTATTAGGTTGGACTTCCCCGGGATGTGCATTGCAACCAGAAAGCATTGGGAAGACATCGCCCATTGCCAAACTCGTAGAGCCTCTGGACACAAAAGGAAAGACCTGGTTCCACCCTGTTTGTTGATGTACCATACTACCGACATATTGTCCTTTTGAATTGCTATAGTCCCTGTAGGTAGAGAGTCCTGAAATGCTTGCAATGCCAGGAGCACTGCTCTCATCTCCAGGACATTGATGTGCAAGTGGTACTCATGTTCCTGCCAAGTCCCTTAAACAGTCTGTCCCAGATAATGCCCCCCCACCCTATCTGGGAAGCATCCGTGGTCACTGTGGCTACAGGTTGGGGGGTAGAAATGGCCTGCCTATTGTCACCATAGGGGAGTGAAGCTACCACTCCAGATCCCTTTTGTAGGATTCTGTGATCAGAATCTGGTGTGACATGGGTAAATCCTGGAATGACCATCATGCAAATAGAAGCCACTGCAGAATTCTCATGTGGAAATGACCCACAGGGACCAGAGTGATTGCTGCCGCTGCCATAGAACCCAGAACCTTGAGGACAAATCTTGCTTGAATCCTCTTTTGTGTGAACAGTATGACAATTTGGCGATGGATCGTTAATACTCTTTCTTGAGGTAGCTTTGCAATCATGGCCCTTTTGTCTAAATCTGCCCCTATAAAGGTAATATATTGACAAGGCAATAAGGCAGATTTTTCATAGTTTATGGTGATCCCAAGTTAAGAACAAGAGTGGATTGTGCATTCCCTTGTCCTGATTAGTTGATGCTCAGTGGTGGCAGTAGAGAACCAGTCGTCTAGATATGGAAACACCCAGAATCCTTGATGCCTTAGGTGAGCCGCAACTACTGCCATGCATTTGGTGAACACCTTGGAGGCTGTGGTGAGACCAAAGGGCAGAGCTCTGAACTGATAGTGACTGGCTCCCAGCTGGAAGCGTAGATATCTCCTTGATCACCTGTCCATTTTTATATGGTAGTACACATCCTGGAGATCAGTAGAGCACATCCAACTGTCCTGTCCCAGAAAGGGAAGAATGCACTGCAGTGTTACCATCTGGAACATTGTTTTCTTGACTGACTTGTTCAGCCTGCTGAGATCCAAAATGGGTCTCCAGTCCCCTGTGACTTCCTGGATGACTCTTTTTCTTAGCAACCTTTGAACCTCCAGGTTTGCTTGATCCTGAAGACTGGGTGGAACATCTGGGATAGACTATTGTCTTTTTGATAGGGGAAGTAGTGAGAAGGGGGATATTGTAACCTCTGGATATTATGGATAGTACCCATGCATCTTTTGTGATTGTCTTCCAGGCTTTTTTGGTACAAGGATAATCTCCCCCTGACTGTCTCTGGAATTTGACAGTTGGGCCTTCCTTCAGGAGTGCTGGAAGGGCCTACCAGAGAAGGTATCTCTGTCACCCTGGGGTTCTGCAGACCCCCCTGCTGTGAGGTCGGTGTCTTCCATTATTTCCCCCTCTGCTCCTGGGGAAAAATTCTCCATGTGTGACTGGTGAAGCTCCCTGGGATTTCCAAAACCACATTTTTCCGCTCTTCTGGTCTTTAGGGTAGGGCCTAGATGGAGCAGAAAAATGTACTCTCACAGCAGAGAGAGTTTTACCATCCTGTTCACACCTGGTAAGAGTCTCTTTTACCTGAGGCCCAAACAGGGATGAGCAGTCAAAGGGGGCATTGGTAAAGGAAGACTTGAAGGGCTCCGTAAAATGACAAAGGTGCATCCGAGTGTCTGCGTAAGGTTACCCCTGTGCCTGCCACTCTGCTCGCCCCATCGGCTGCATAAGAAATAAGCCACATGGAGAAGTTAACCACTGAAGTCAAGGTCGTGAGCTGAGAAGCTGCCTTGTCCGGGGCTCCCACAGCTGTAGGGTCTTGTAAGGTATCTCCTAACTCCTTGAGGAGATTCCTTTGAAGCCTTGTAAAGTGGGACAAATAGTTCAGTGACCTGAGTGTAAAGGTCACTGAAGAAAACATACGCTTCCCATACCCATATCTATCCATCATACGAGACTCTTTATTTGGCGGATGGACAGATGAAGGTTCTGGAAATTCCTTGTTGGTGGCTGCTGCCACCACCATAGCATCAATGGGAACACGTTTAGATAAGAGCCTGTCTTCAGGGGCTGTAATGAATTTATTGGGGCTCCGTGGAACTGGTTCCATAGTGTCTGGAGAGGTCCAAGCCTTCCGACTCACTACATGCAATAGTGGGTCGAAAGGAGGAGATATCCAAGAGGTGGAGGGTCAGGAACCGAATGCATCCAGGTACACCGACTCATCTTCAGAAGAGGCAAGGGACTTCCAGTCACCTCTCTGTCTAAGGATTTCTAAGATGTCTGAAAAGGAGACATCTTCAGAGGGGGACTGTGGGGACTTTTCTGAGTCATCCAAGTCTGTGTCTGATATCAAGGAATCAGGGGAGTCTACATGCTTCCTCTTATAAGTCCTCTTTCGAGGGAACTCCTCTAAGGGATGTTCAGGGGAGGTTTCAGATGAGGTGGGAATCGTCTAATGGGGGCATCCTGGAGCATGGGTTCCCTACGCTTGGGGCAGAGGGGAGGTTCAGAGGCGGACACTGGCACCAAGGGCAAAGGAGCCATTGGAGCCAAGGGTGGAGCTGTCTCAGCAGACAGCATGCTCCTCATCACCTCGAAGATGTTGCGGTCCTGACCCGAAAGAATACCTGGCTCTGAAGAAGCAGGAGACTTTCTCCAAATCAAGGGTGACGGCTCCGAGGCCAGTGTAGGAGCCGAATTGACCTGCGCCAAAGCTCCGAGAGGGAGAGTAGGGTCGGACAAGGGTCCGATTCTGCTCCCCTCTCGGAGCAGCTGAGGGAATGTTGGCCCCTAGATCCCTCAATAGAAGGGAGTATCAAGGAGATCGGAGCGGTAGTCAGAACCAAAAAAACAGAGGAGGTTACTGGAACCGACGATTCCACCACTACAACTTCCATACACTACGGCTCCAAACTCAGAGATGTCTGAGGAGGAATAGAGACAGGTGTTGAGAGGGCTTGTGGCACCATTTCCATCTGGGATGGGCCTTAAAGTATTTTGGCTAATGCTGGTATCCTAAGAAGCCTCTTTACCACCTGCTCCACATCATCATCCGAGAGGCTCCTGGATGACCGAGAGGAATGTGTTGAAGACCGGTGACTGCCCACCACAGATTGTAACAATGGAGACTGTGAAGCAGACTGCACCGGTTCCAAGGCAAGAGACCTGGAATGCTTATGGGAACTTACTGGCTCTGAAAACACTGATGGAGCCATAGGTGAAGATGTCTTGTTGAAACCAAAAGTCAGGTATGACTTAGCTTGTGGTTTATCCTTATCCTTAGACGAGTACAAACTCGGAGCCAAAGAGGATGAAGGCTTGACTTAATACGATTTTTTTAGCTGGCTGAGTCCCCCGCCATGGCAGCATCAAAGGGGCTCTTAAGCAAACCTCTCAAGATTAGCTTGTTGCTTCTCTCCTGCAGGACTCATGAACTAAAGGCATGGCAGATATAGCACTAGTCCTGCAGGTGAAGAGGTCCTAAACAATATACACAACTCATGTGCCCATCCGTAAGGGACATCTTTTGGCAACATGAGTCGCATTTTTTGAAGCCCGAAGGCTTCAAATCCTTGGCAGTATCCTTGGACATAATAGGAAATAGCACTATGTCTAAAGCTATAGATTGCTAATAAGAAGACTATGCAATAACACTACGAAGCACTCTGTATAGTTAGACAAAGAGAAAAAAAACTATAGCAAATAACAGACAAACAATATCATATATATATATATATAATTTATTTATTTTTAAACAGACAGGGGAAAAAGAGATGGGGGAGAGCCTCTAAGTTAAATGGCAAACTCCCCACCTAAGGAGAGCCTCTAACTTAAATGGCAACTCCTTAAAAGTTAAGGTAAGAAGGTGAAGAAGAACCCTCAAATTTAAACTGGTTTAAAAGAGGGGAAAGGCCAGAGAGAAAAACAATTAATGTACACTAAAAACAAGTCACTCAGATGGGATAGGGATAGATAGAAGTGTTAAGGACAACTACCGTTAACAAATTAGCTAAGCTAAACTAGAAAATGTTTGCTCAAAATATAAGAGAAAAAAACACTTAGCCTGAGCCAGTATCCACAATCTCGATGCTGCAAGTGGCACATGAGATCTGGGTAACTACCGCTAGGCATGCTGGGATAGGGACTAGCCTCGAGCCAGTAAAAGCTCTCGAGCTATAGTATATGGCCAAGTCGGCTCCGAACCCAAACAGCAAGAACGAAGGTGAGATATGGACAACATAACATCATAACTTTAAAAACATACTCCAGACCTACTTAACTAACTCCTGAATGTGTACCTGTTCAGATTCAGGATAGGCCATACATCATACAGTTTACCATATATCTTTCATGGACTGCATCATATATCCTGTAATCAATACAATTCTCAAGTATTCACTTGACCTAACATTGATACCACAAGGTAGGGAAGGAACTCTTCTTTCCTGCCAATGTTGATACAATTTTTAAATATGTTTCTCTTACTCATATTTGATATTTTGAACGTAAAAATTATTTTTTTCTTACAATTATTATGCATGCTTAATCTTTAAGCACATTGTAAGGTCTTCTATTCTATTCTATTATTTTTGTATTGTTTGTTCTATTAATTTTTGATTTGTTTGACTATGTACTGTCTTTATTCATTTGTATGGAGCTTTTCTCCCCAGGCTTCTACTGAAAATAGGCAACCTACCCAGTCAGACTCTCCCAGTAAACAAATGAAACATACATACATACATACATAAATAAATAATGTGCCGTCCTCTGATCTGGGGTCCATTTGCCCTGCGCCTTCATGATCCCCAGGTGAGACACCCAGGCTGTGCCTGAACTGTCTCTGTAGTGATGGTATTGTCTGCCTCAGTCAAAGAAAAAAGTATGCACCTGGATTCTGTCCAATGGTGTTTTTCCACTACAATAGCTCCTTGTTTGGCTGTGGAAGGAGAGGCAGGAGTGTTTCCAGGGTCTAAGAATGCTGTTCCTTCTCACATATGTAGTTTTGCCAGTGGGATCATGTGTATGCAAGAAGTCATGTACCCCAAGATCCTGAGAAACTCTCTTGCTGAGATTTCTTTGTTTGGCAGAAAGCTGATCATGTATTTTGTCAGGAAAAAAATATTTTTATTTTGGAAAGAAGGCTTTTTGCTGCACACAGTCTAGAAGGGCCCTGAGAAAAAAAGACTCTGTCTGTGGTACAGTTTGAGACTTCCAGAGGTTTAGGGTGAGACCTACTTTCTGGAAGCAGGCTACTATGAGCGGTAAAGTGATGGAAGGGTGTTCTGTGAATCGTCCCTCATTGAGACAGCCATTCAAGTAAGGTAAATGTGAACCCTAGAGTTCAGCAGTGGGATATCAGTGGAACTAAACATTTGATGAAAACTCGAGTAGCAGACAGACCAAATGGTAATGCACAGAAAAGTACAGTTGTGTACACTTACCATAAATCTAGATGTTAGAGTGCATTCACTGTTAGAGTTCTGACTTGTAGGATTTCCTGCCGTGAAAGCCCTTGGCTGGCCCAACTACCAGAGACAATTCCTTCCACCTCCTAAGGCTGACAGATGTCAGTACACTTGGGTAAATAGGGAGCCAGCCTACATCATGAAATCATTTTCTCTTGTCCCATAACAGGTCGGAGCCCCAAGTAAGGAACTGAGGAGGAGAACCCCATACAGGGCAAGGGGGTTCCCTTGGCTAGAAAAGAGGGTATAAGTAACTACCTAATAGGCTAAGGGGGAAGGAGGGAGGGAAAGAAGACTGCAACAGTGAATACACTTGAACATCAACATTTATGGTAAGTGTACACAACTGTATTATGTTCTTCATGTTTCACTGTTGCATCCTGACTTGTGAGAATATTCCCAAAGCTAAAAAGAGGGAGAAGGAGATTATGGAGAGGAGAGGATGCCCTGCTAGATATGGCAGTGGCAAATCCTGCTCAGGACCTACAAAAGGCTCCAAGTAGTAGTGTTTTGTGAAGGTATGCATAGATGACCAGGTGGCAGCTTGTAGAATGTTCTTAAGTAGGGACTTCTTTCAAGAAGCAGCAGAGGTTGCAGTAGAGTGTGACCTAACAGCTTCAGCAGATATTTTGCCATGATGGCTGTAACAACAGGAGATAGAGTGGAAGATCCATTTAAGATTGATTGTTTAGGAGCTGGTTTTCCCTCAGAGCCCAGAGCAAAGGTCATAAAAAGCTGGTCAGATTTTCTCAAAGCTCTTGTTTTGTCAAGATAGTAGTGGAGCTGCCTATGCACATCCAGGGAATGAAGTATTCTTTTCCCTTTGTTCTGGGGCTTGGGAAAGAATGTAGGTAGGTGAATGGCTCGACTTAGAGTGATCACCTTAGGCATGAAAGAAGGATTAGTTCTGAGGGAAACCCTGTCTGGGAGGAAGATGAGGAAAGGTCCCACCGCCATGAGAGCCTGCAATTCAGAGACCCTTCTGGCTGAGATGATAGCCAGCAGTACGGCAGTTTTCCATGTTAGAAACTTCAGCTGGGCAAAGGCTGCAGGTTCTAAAGGAGACAATGGCAATTTTCACAGAACAAAGTTAAGGTCCCAAGGAGGGGTAGGTTGCCTTCTGGGCAGTCTGATGTGTATGACTCCCCTAAGAAATTGTCTTAGAAGGTAATGTGAAAAGGCACAAGGAAGAGCAGGTATACTGGCCAAACTTCCAGATGCATGAACTTAATGGAAGAGTAGGAAATGCCTTTATCAATCAGACTAACCAGGTAATGTAGAATGGTATCAACCTGGGCTGAATCAGAATTGTGGTGGTGTTGCTGCCGGCACCAGACAGAAAATCTTTTCCACTTAGCCGAGTATGATTTCCTAGTGTGAGACCTTCGAGACTCCTTGAGAACATCCTGAATCTGTTTGCTTAGGGTAAGCTTGTTCCTGGATGCTGTGGAATTAGCCAAGCTGTCTGCAGGCTGGGGTGCACAATCATTCCCTTGTCCTGAGTTAGAAGATCGACTCTCTGAGGCAACAGCCATGGACTCTGGTTGGTTAGTGCAAGAAGCAGAGGATACCAGTGCTGTCTGGGCCAGTCTGAGGCTGTCAGTATTGCTCTAGGGCCCACTTCTCTTATCTTTCAAAGCACTCAAAGTAGTAGTAGTACGGGATGGAATGCATACATGAAGAGATGAGTCCAAAGGAAGGAGAAATCTGTTCTCCAGGCTGATTTCTATTTAATCCTGGAACAGAATATTGGTGGTGGACAGGTCTACCTGTGGGACTCCCCATCTCTTGGCCATGCTGAGAAATATTTCCCAATGTAGATGCCATTCATGGAGGTCCATTAAATTTATGCTAAGGTGCTTTGCTAGAGTGTTTTGAGTCCCTGGAAGATATTGTGCCAGAAGGTGCAACCCCAGACCACGTGCAGTTTCCTAAACTTGCATCACTAGGTGCCATAGAGGGTAAGCATGAATGCCCCCCCTCTCTGTTAATGTACCAGATAACCGTCCTATGGTGTTGTCTGTTTTGACTAACAGGACCCCTGGTTCCCATTTTTCTTGGAAAGCTATCAGGCCTTTTTGCACTGCCATAAGCTCTTTTCAGTTCATGTGCCTGCCCTTTAACTGAACCTCCCACTTCCCTTGGGACTGGAGGAGTTGAAAGTGAGCTTTCCAGCCTGTCTCCGAGGCATCTGTGGTGAGAGGTTTGCCTGGGGTAGTGAATCTGAATGGCAGGCACTGATTTCTGCATAAGTCTGTACCCACCAAGCAAACTCCACAAAGGATCAGCTGTATCTTGGTGGTCAGAGTGTTCAGAGACTGATAGTGCTGGCACTATACATTTTTGAGGTACCACTGGTGTTTCCTCATGTGTAGCCTGGCCAGAGGAACCATGAGGATACAAGATGCCATGTATCCCAGTGCTCAGAGAAACTTCTCAGCTGGGATACATTGTTTCTGTTGGATACTTTGAAAGTTCTGGGTCAAAAAGAGACCTTGTCTGAAGGAAGGAAGGCTTTTTGAAGTGAGGAGTCCAAGACTGCCCCTAGGAAGACTATTCTGCTGGATGGAAGAGTATTGGATTTTTGCAGATCTATCATGAAGCCCAGGGAGGACAGGAGGTCTTGGGTAAACCTCAGATCCTTGTCAAGTTTAGATAGATTTGTGGCCTGTATCAGGCAATTGTCCAGGTAGGGGTATATTTGGACCTCTCTGGTCCTGCAAAAGGCAACTGCAGGGCTAAGCACTTGGTGAAAACCCTTGGAGCAGTAGAAAAATCAAAGGGCAGTGCTGAAAACTGATAGTGACTGGAACCTGCAATGAGGCGAAGAAAGCTTCTGTGTAATTCTTGAATTGGGGTGTGCAGGTAGGTATTTTTTAGATCCAGAGAGACCATAAAGGCCCATGGGGCTATCATAGGCAGGAGTTTTTGAAGAGACAACATTTTGAATTTTGGAACCAAGAGAAACTGATTGAGGTTTGACAGGTCTAAGACAGGGCGTGAAAAGCCTTCTTTCTGGGAACCAGGAATAGCTTGGTGAAGCAAACCCTTTGCCTTTTGATGTTCTGGAACTGGTTCCACTGATCCCTGAGATCACAAAAATTGGATTTGAGAAAGGGCCTCTGTTTTTTGATTAAGGAATATCTGGATATCCTGAGTATTTTAAAGGCTCTTTGAAAGAGAGCTTGGAACCATTTGAAATAATGTCTAGAACCTACATATCTAAAGTGATGTAAGCCCAATTTTGTTTGAACAGTGACAGCCTTCCTCCTAGTCTTGTTGGGGGGGGGGGGGGAGTCATTGTTGCTCTCTGGCAGAAGCCTGGGACCTAGAGCTCCCTTACCTGGAAGTTTGAGGTCCATTGCCTGGGTCTCTGCAGCTGTTGCTGCTGCCTATGCATTATTTCCCTGTTGGTTTTCATTTGTTAGCCTCTAGGTTGGGAGGGAAAGGACCAGTGTTTAGTGGGGAAGTTCCTACTAAACCTGCAAAGCTGAACTTGGATGAAGTCTTTCAGAGTCTGCATAGATTTAAGCTTTGTCCTCCATCATTTTAAGAATAGTCTCAGCTTTAGGTCCAAAGAGGATTTCCTCGTCAAGGGGAGCATCAAGGTTAAATTTAACATGGCCAGGAAGAGATTTGTTTCCTAAGCCATGCATGCCTTCTAATAACTGAGCCAGTTGCAGCTGCCTGGCTAGAAGCCTCCATAGCCTCATAGCTACAGTATAAGGAATGCCTAGCTACCTGAGAACTGGAGTGGCAGAAATCCAAAAGCCCTTTAGAGAGGTTTTTATTCTCCAGTGAAGAGACCTTTTGTTCAAGTTGATCCAAAATGGTTTGCCAATATTTAATCATGTGATTGACAGTTAAGAGCCCTTACAGTAAGTGTGGCTGATGTATATAACTTTTTCCCAAACCTATCAAGGGCCCTGCTTTCATTATCCATAGGTAAAGAGCTTCTAGAGGAACTGGCTCTAGCCTCTTTGGATCATGTGGTGCCCACATCTGGATCAGCAGATGGAGTTTTGAAAAGGTATTTATGGGAGTCTTGCACCCTATAAAACCTGTCTAGTTTACAAGGGGCTGGGAGAAGAGAGTCAGGATTCAAGGAGGAATCTCGGAAGACATCCTCAACCACCTCTAAAATGTATGGAATAGCAAGAGGTTTGTGTTCTGGCAGATCCAGGAACTCCCTAATTCTTTTTTGTGACTGAGGGTATTCCTGTGACTTCCACTGGAAATGTTCCCTATAGCATGGAGAGTCTCTTCACTGGTGATATCCTCTGGGGGAGAGGAAAAGGCCAGGTTCTCCTCTGAATCCTCAAAGGAAGTGAGGGAGAGTCCTTCTTCAAAACCACACCCCTCTAGGTCTGAATCCTCCTCAGATTCAAAACAATCTGGAAAAGCTTCAAAAGTAGGATCCCTTTTTCTTTCACCTGGGAAGGCATACCCGGCTGGTTGTCAGACCTAACTATGGAGGTCAGGTCTTCAGCTAGTCTAAGTCTTGTTGGGATCCCTGAGAAAGGAAGCTGGTAGGCCAAAGTGAACACCCTGCAGCAGCACTTTTCTTAGGAGTCACTTTGGTCTGAGATCTAGGACATCTGACATCCTGATGCCGGTGTCTCTGAAGGATAAACCGATGTAGGCCAAAGCCCAAAGGAACATCACCAGGAAGAGAGCACTGTTTGGAAGCCGAGGACTGCAGACCAGCCCAGGACTTGACCGACAACAGCTGAAAACAAGGGCCTGTGCAGAAATAGAGGGATTCTATGGCATTTTGGACTCTGAATGGATCTCAACATAGGTCTGCGCCACCACCTCAGGCAGAGAAGGAGGCTGCGAAAGCAAATCACCTTTTTCAACAATCACAAGCGTAGGAGGAGAAACTGACAGAGAATGGTTGTCATCTGAGGACCTAAGCTTGGGTCTCATCTTTTTCCCTCTTACACCTACATTGCTCAACCTCTGAACGACCATCATACGCTGATGAGAAGATTCAAGGCTAAGGAATCTAGCTAAAATCTCAGCCCTAAATCTGATGGTCCTAGAGTTAAAGCAGACACAAAAGCAGGAACTAGGGATGTTGTGATCCAGGCTTAAACAGGTTACACAAAATGAGTGGAAGTCTCTGTGTGGAATTTGCTTACCACAGCAGAGACAATTATTTACTTTATCTGACATTAGTTTAAAGAAAAAGAAGAGAGTTCCCCAATGGGATACTTGGCTTTCCGACTTCTCTCTGGTGCGGACCAACCAATGAACTGAAACACTGCTTCAGGCTCTGATGGCAAGGAAAGACTGATTTCATGATGTAGGCGGCCTCCCTACATACCCAAGCATACTGATGTAGGTTAGGACATCTGCTAGTCTTATCAGGCAGAAAGAATTGTCTCTAGTAGTCAGGCTGGCCAAGTGCTTTCATTCCAGGAAATCTCACAAGTCAGGACTGCAACAGTGGAACACAAAGAACAACTTGTAATGCAAGCCTGCTGCAACACAGTGGAGGTACTTTCCGTGGTAATATGCAATAAGAACGTGAAGGTAAGCGCCCTTTATGTCTAGAGTTACCATATATGAATCCTGGAAAATCATGGGGTATAACTTTTGTAAGGTTAGCATTCTGACGTTTGGAACAAAGGAATCTGTTTAGACAAGATAAGTCCCAGATAGGTCTCCAGGTACCTTCTTTTCTTGGTACTAGAACAATCCTTGGATGCAAACCTTTTTCTTCCCGACCTAGAGGAAAAGGCTGAATGGATCTTTGTTGCAGCAAGTCTAAAAGGACATGTGGCAAGAGACTCTCCTGTACTTTTGGTGGTTTTGATATGCCTAGGAAGAGGGGAAGTTTTCTGAAATGAACGGACTACCCTCTTTCTATGACTTGAAGGACCCACTGGTCCCTGATAATGGTTTTACATTACTGTAGGAAGCAGGAGTCTTTCTGCTAGAGGGAATGGTGGGTAGAGATAGAGGAGTCAGGGGTTGGAGATATTCACAGCTGGTCTCTATGCTGGGTGGGCTCTTTGCAGCTCCCTGGTCTCTGTGTTCATGTTGCCACCTTCTGGACTGTCTTTCTTAGCATTAGGAGGCCTCCCCTTGTCCTGTCTGGAGGGGAAAGGCCATGGCTTGGATGAGTAGGTCCTGTTACACCTTGGTGTAGGTGACAGGTAAAAATCTTTCAGAGTTTTAATTTGCTTTCCTTTTTTGTACAGCTTTTCAAACCCTTTTTTAGCTGGGAATCCAAACAGGAATGCCTTTTTTAGAGAAGCAACTGCTCTGCCTTAACCTAATCTGACAGTGGCTGAGTCCTGAACCATGCCTTTTTGCAAATGATTTTGCCAGTGGTAGCTGCTCTGCATGATGCATCTAGTGCATCATACCCACATTTTACGGAGCATCTGGAAACCTGTTAGTCAGCTCTAGCTATTGTCCTTAGACAAAGCTTTGTCAGTAACAGTCTCTGTCTTAGTATTAAGGGATTCCAAGTACTTCAGCATATGGAATTGGCAATTAAGTGCCCTCATTTTAAGGGCAGCTGAGGTAAATGACTTTTTTGCCAAATCTGTCTAAAGTCTACTTTCCCTGTCATTAGGCAGGGATGTGTATTTTCACCCTTTGGCATCCCTTCAATAGATCTGGTAGAAAACATTGATGGGTCTCCTTCAGGGTTTTTGTAAAACTCCTTGTCAGAGTCAAGCACTCTGTAAAACTGGTCAGGCTTTCTGGGAGCAGGAGGTAGACGCCATGATGTAAAATGATGTCTTCAAAATTGAGCACCACTTGCATAGAGGGGGGATAACTTGTGGTCTAGGTGAAGGCAAACTCAGTAATTCCCTATAGTGAGCCTAAGCTTATGAGAATTGTTTGCTTTCTGATTTAAAAGCCTTCTTCACTTTATGAAGGGAATCCTCAAATGAGAAGTCCACTAGGGAAGAGAAAGAGGAAAGGGTATCACCTGAGTGAGTCTGGATAAGGTTGGGTTGGAAGGACCTCAGAGTAGGATGATTCCTCATCCTCAGAGTTTGAGGACTGGGAATATTCTGGAAAGGCCATTCAGCCAAGGCTTTTTGGATGGGAATGCTTCACGGGTAGTGGTCTATGTGTAGCTGGCTTCCCTAGATAACATGAAAGCCATAAACTCCTGGGCAATTTTCAACAGGTCTTGGTCTTTGGTTAGAGCTGAAATGACAGAAGGGTAAGGAAATGAAAGAGGAAGGCTGACAGTTCCTTTCACTTTTGGCTTCCATTTGCTCAAAGTAACTGGAGGACATATTTGGTCAACCAAGATGGTCTGGGTGTTCAAGGCTGAGGAAGGAAAGTTATCGCCCTTGGTAAACGTGACATAAACATTGGAAGCCGAAGTCTGCATAGTGACCTCAGACCTGACCCACAATGATATCAGAGAAGTTAGAGGTAGGCTTGGAACCATGGCAACTTCCCTAAGGATCATGCCAGAGGGTTTGGGTTTAGAAATAACAAGACCGGGGGGTTGGGAAGGTACCTCACCTGAGTTGCCGGCAGACTTAATAGCATGGGCCTATAAATCAACTGTATCTTTAGTGTCTTTTTCTTTGTATTTCTGTCTTTTTTTTTCAGAACACTGGCAGAAGCTGGGAATTGCAAAGATGCAGAGGGAACCAAACCAAAACTGAGTGGCCAAGACCTGGGATTCTGACACAAAATAGAGGAAGTTGTTTGTTCACAAGGGAGGCAAATATATCTACTTAAGGAGTAGCCCACTGGTGGACAATGTCCCGAAACACATCCCTGTAAAGCATCCACTCGTGAGATAATGTGTTACAGACCTGTTCAGAAAGTCTGGCACAATGTTCTGACCTGGGGGAATATAAACTGCCTGAAGAGTCACATGGTACTGCACAGCTAGTTCCAACACTAGAAGAGCCAACTGCCAAAGGAGATAAGATCTCACCCCCCTTGCTTGTTGGCATACCACATTACTGTGGTATTGTCTGAAAACACTTTGAGAAGCCATGGGGATAACAGAGGGTGAAAAGCTTGAAGAGCTCTCATCTCCTTTACATTCAAGTGGTCTTTCCTTTGTTTAGGCAACCAAGGACACTGCACCTTTGGAGAGCCAAATGATGCTCCGCATTCCACGTCTGATCATCTGTGAAGAGCTCCTGAGAGGGAAGAAGGGGTTGAAAAGAGAGCCCTGAATTGACAGTCAACTGAATCCACCACTGAAATTTCAGCTTGAGGCATGGAAAAAGAGGAACTAAGAATTCCAGAGGATGAGAATGCTGCAGCCAAACTGACTTTAGAAACCACTAAAGTTTTCTCATGTGGAGTTTGGCAAAAGGGAACACAGGAATGATGGAGGCCATAAAACCTAGAGCTCTCAGAAACTCCCTTGCCATGATTAAGGCCAGAGAAAGAAGGGACAGAAAGCAATGAGAGCCAAGGCCTTAGGAGGAGGCAGGGATGCTACCACTGGAATAGTTTGGATCCTGCACCTCAGAAATACATGATCCTGTGAAGGAGTCATAAAAGACTTTTATTTACTTATTTTATTTTACATTTGGTGACCGGGAAAGTCTGGCTCAACACATGCCCATTTTCAACGGATGCCCGGGGTTGAAAAGCTCCATATACATACAATACACTAATGTACTACCACAGACTAGTCTTCTTCTTCTTTCAGCTTTTCCCAGTTAGGGGTCGCCACAGCAAAGCACCTTGTCCACTCATGAGTGGCAGTGGAGTTTTTACGGTGTCGGGTTGCCAGCCTGGTGCCCAACCTTCCACAGAAGGCACACACATGCATGCGCTCACATCTAGGGCCAACTTAGAGTGTCCAATCCACCTACAGCATGTCTTTGGGATGTGGGAGGAAACCAGAGGAAACCCACGCGACCACAGGGAGGACATGCCGACTCCACACAGAAGGCACCCCAGCTGAGGATCGAACCAGAGAACCTCTTGCTGTGAGGTGGCAACGCTAACTGCTGCACCACCGCGGCCACCCTTTACCACCACAGACTAGTAACTATTTAAAATACAGAGATAATACACTTCTTTAAAATACAGAGATGACACACTTCTAATACATTATGGTAAATAACACACTTCTAGTACATTATGGTAAATTGTAGATTGATACATTTTGTCTTGCATTTCTTTAGAATTTTATAGATATGATATTTTGCAGTAATGCTGGGTAGTTGGGGTGATTACTGTTTTGTTTTTCAGAGGTTATTGTGAAATTATCTGTTGGAGGGGGTTCTATGAGAGGAAAATAGCAGTATTTTTGTTTTATTTGGGTTAAGAATAAACTGGTGGTTAGTGAACCAGGTTTCTGCTAGTCAGAAGGACTTTTGTGTTTGTGAGTGGAGATGATCTAGGGTAGGGGCTGTACATATGATTGTGGTATCATCTGCGTATTGAATAACTGAGGCCCTGGGGGTGGAGGATGGGAGTTGATTGGTGAATACAGTGAAGAGCAATGGACCTTGTGGGACTCCTAAGGATACTGGTAGTAGATGGGATAGTTGGTTTTGCCATTTTACTGACTGATGTCTTCCTGATAGATAGCTCTTCATCCATGTGATGGAGGAGGAACTGAGGTTTAAGGTAGAGAGTGAGTTGAGAAGTTTATTGTTTTTAACCATATCAAAAGCCTTGGATACGTCTAAAAATATGGCTGAGACAAGTTTTCCATTGTTTCTATATTAATTAATGGTATTAGTGAATGATACAAGTGTGGTGGATGTACTGTGGAAGGACCTAAAGCTGTGCTGCTTTGTAGACAGTAGTTTGTTTTCTATGAGGTAGTTAATAAATTGTGTGTATGACCCATTCTAGGATTTTAGATATGGGTGATAAGATAGCAATAGGATGATAGTTATTGAGTTCAAATGAGTTACCTCCTTTGTGTATCGGTATGATATGGGAGATTTTCCATAGTTGGGGTACTTTACTCTCTGTGATAGATCTGTTAATGAGAATAGCAACCAGATAGGCTATGGCTGTTGCTGCTATTTGAAGGTATTCTGCAGGTAGGCTGTCTGCCACCAGGGTGGTAGGTTTGAGTTTTTGGAGGAGTTTTTGGTTGGTTTTGATAGATACTGAATAGAGGCTAAAGTGGGGGCTACTAGTTTGTGTTTCCATTGTGGTTGGTGTGTTTGTTGGCTCCCAGGCATGGAATCCCAAGCTTAGCAAAAGGGAAATGGAAAAGTGAAGATGCTACAGTAGAATCTCTGGACAGAATGCCTCAAGCAGGAGATTGTCTAAGTACGGAATGACTTGCACCACCCTTAGCCTATAAAAAGCAGTCACAAGAGTGAGGCATTTGGTGAATACCCTTGGGGCAGTAGAAAGGTGAAAGGGAAAAGCAAAGAACTGAAAATGCCAGGAAGCAACAGAGAAACATAAAAACTTCCTGAAAGGAGGATGAATAAGGATGTGAAGATAAGCATCCATGAGGTCTAGAGACACCAGAAAAGCCTGAGGAAGCATAAAAGTGAACAAAGTCTGAAGAACAATATCCAAAAGGAAGGGACCTTCAGAAGTGTGTTTAAATGAGAGAGATCTAGAATGGGTCTCCAAATGCCTATTTCCTTGGAACCAAAAACATTCTGGAGTAAAACCCTTTCCCCATTTGGGAAACTGGAACTTCCTGAATAGTTCCCCCAGTCAAAAGATCCTGAAGCACCCCTGGAAAGAATGCCAACTGGTCCTGAGGGGGCTGAGGAATGACCCTGAAAGGGGAGGGTGATGCCCATGCCCTGGCCCAGCAATCAAGGAGCCTCAATCCTCACCACTAACACCAGAGAGAGTGTCTCATATATGAGGAAAGGATAACAAATACACACAGTTAAGTGCAATTTCCCATAAGAGCACACAGAGATCACAGTCAGTCTGGGGCTGGTCACTCCCTTGCTTCCCAGGTCCCCAATAAGACTCCCCACTAGCACAGCTATAGGGTCCAGATCTCAGACTAGCTGGGCAAGCTAAAATCTCCAGCACTCTCTCTGTCCAATCAGTGCTTCGTGCCCCTACCCAAGTAGCTGACACACACACACACACACACACACACTTTGCGATAAGAGTTTATACAACCACACAGATACTTCTGGGGAAGGTTGGTACAGGTTCTCCAGCTGTGCCCCCTTTACCCAGACTATACGGTAGTACCACTTGCCACCACCCAGCTAATATTTACCAGCTACTCAAAGGCCCTTAAAAGGGTATACAATTATTACCGTGCAATATTATTATCCAGTTGGTAGTATAGTCCATGGCTAAAGCTATTGGAGTGGCTTTGTACAATTTTACCAAAGGCATGCAGGTACTCTAAAGAGCTTAAATTATCTCTACAAAAAACACCCACAGTTAAAAGGTTTTAAAATATTTAATAATACATAATGAAAACCACAAGACAATACTTTCTACTACACAGTGCTAGTCAAGAGTTCAGAGATCACACAGAAATACTTAAAATAATTAAGTAGTACAGTTCTGACATCACAGAAAAACACAATCTAATCTTTCTAGTTTCTAGCTATTTGTAAAAGAAAACACAAGTCTAAGATAACTTACATGTAGAGCAAGACAGTGCTGTGAGTTGGATAGTCAAGACAAAAATGCTTAATAATCTCTGGTTCTCTCTGTTTAAATTGAAATTACAGTTCTGATAAACATTACACCATTCTTTTACACTTTCCTGGAGTTCCCAGGCTACACATTAACTGCTTTTACATTCTTAACATCTCCCCTTTTGTTATCTTGTAGCTGGTCAGAAAACAGAGCAATAAAAATACATTTGCATGTTTAAATCTAGCAATTTAACACTTCGTTAAAACAATAGAAAGAATGTGCTAGCTCAGACGGAATGACTCCGAATCTTCAATTTCAAAGAACAGGCATGAAATAATTTTAATTTCAAAGGACAGACAAGAAATGTTTGACTTAGCTTTCTTTACAGCAGATGGCAATATTGCTACATTGTTTTAAGTTCTACATTTCACAGCATATTCTTTCATTTAGGAAAACAAGTTTGTATTTCAACATTCATATTTACAAATGATAGAATTATCTATAAAATTCTATCTGGCTAGGCTGGCAGCCTTCACATTTCTACCAGTCTTCACAGGGGGAAAGAGATTTCCAAACCATGTAATAACCTAGGCAGATAACGGAAAGGACCCAAGAATCCTGAGTAATCTTTAACCAAACTGGAAGGGATAAAGATGAAGAAAAAGAGGAATGTGGCTGAGAAGAACAAGACAGTCAGCACCTGGTTTGTCAGGAAAAGGAGATTACTGGGTTACAAGATTCTGGGTAGTTTTAGCAGAAGGAATTCTTCTTACCCTTGGGAGAAGGTGGAGACTGTCTACATGTAAAGACTGGCTTATTAGGGTAATTTCTTGGAAACTGAGGCACAGGAAAAACAAAAACATGTTTAAGTTCCTGCAAAGCATTGTCCTTATCCTGAAGAGACCTAAACAAATCAGCAGCAGTTACACCACATACGGTTTTGTTATCCAGAGGAGCATCCATCAACTTAGCCTTAATATCATCAGGCAAAGCCAGGAATATCTCCTCAATACAGAACCAAAAGCAGCAGCTCTGGAAGAAGCATCTGCTGCATCATAACTGCACTTCATAGACAGGTGAGCCACCTGGAAAGAAATCCCCAACATGGAGAGAGCAGAAGTCTTCACTTCAGAATCAGAAAGGTCAGAAATAACCTGACAGGCCTGAGAAAGAAGAGCCAAACTATATCTAGACATATGGGTCTGGTAACTGACCGCTCTAAAATCCAAGGTAGCAGAGGTATAAAACGTTTTACCTAGCCTTTCCATAGGCTTACTATTTTAATCAGAAGGAAGAAGCTTTGTAGAAGGCAGTAAATGAGATGGGTTGTCAGATGCCACGGACACACAAACGGGTCAGCTGAAGGACATCTATAAAGAAATTTCCAATCCTCAGGTATCCTATAAAACATATCAGTTTTTTGCGGGCATGGGGTGTGGGAGTCTAGAGCCTCAGATGCAATAGAAAAGGCATCCAACAAAGCAGCCAAACAGGAGGGACAGCAGAAGGTCTGGGAGAGTCCATTTGAAAAAGCTCATGATACCTTGTAAAACCTGAACACAGTCCCATTAAAAAAAAATCTATCTTTCTGAAAACTGTATCCCTGAAGGAAATCTCCTCAAAAGGAGTGTCAGGACTAGTAGACTCCTCTTCCTTTGAACTATAATTTAAAGGAGGAATGTGGGATGAATAAGCAAGGGATTCCTCATCTGAATCTACCTCTTCCTCAGAGGAATCCTGTTACTTAGGCCTTTTTATATGAATAGTGGACCAAGGTGCACCAGGAACATAAACTCCTTGAGGAGGGCATTAAACAAACCCTGAGAGAAATTCAGCCATTCACTCTGTGGGTCCGTAGGAGCAGGAGATTTTTTTTTCCAAGGAAACATCTGCCCTGTAAAACTTAGACATTTCGCAATCGTAGTTGGAACTTCCGCTCGAACCACGCCACATCTAGGCCCTTTGGTAATAATCAGCTGCAGTTCCCTCTAAAGATCCATAATGGATATCTGCAAAGCCTCTGGGGACATGCAGGAGGTTGGATGTATGCTGGCCTCCAAAGAGATCAAGGCAGAGGAATCCAACAAAGGAACCAGGTGATCCTCTGGGCTTTCACTAGACTCAGGAGAGACATCCGGTGTACTAGACTTCTTGACCTTCTCCTTCATGGATGGCTGACCCTCACAGCAGGAAGTTCTCTCCATAATGTCTTTTGCTAAACATTTTAAGACATTGGTTCTCTATATACAGGGCCAAAGAAGAACGACAACTACAGAGAGTCTTTGGGATGAAAGCCTGACAAATGGAACAGGGTGTATGGTCGTGGGAAGCTCCAAAACAAAGCAAGCAATGCAGATGACAGTCTTTATGAGGAACCTGTCCCCTGCACTGGGCATTTAACCTTTCTGGATGACATGAAGCACCACAAGCAAACATTCAAAAAGAAAAAAATAATAGCAGAACCCTCAATGGGACACTTATCTGAAATGGCTTGGTGAGCCAGCAATGACTCAAGCATTCAAACAGACTATCAAAAGATGATGTTCAGACTGGCCTGAAAGATGTTCTGATGATGGTACATCCAGACATCTCCTTTATGCCTTACACTATACTTGGGAAGCATAAATGTGAGGTACAGCGTACCTTAAAGAAATGTAAAGGCTTTGGTATGCTGGACGGACGTTGGGCCACCCTTGGCAGGGGATCCCTACTGTAAAGAATACTGCAACAGTGAAATGGAAGAACATCATTGTCACATCCAAGAAAGCACTTTCTCTGGAACCAGAAACATTCTGGAATTGACACCTTTATCCTTTTGATTTAAAGGCACTGATTGCATGACTCCTAGGGTGAAGCAAATGTTGAAGACCCTAAGGAGAAAATTCTTTTTGGTTCTGAGGATGAGAAGGAATTCCCCACAAAGGAGATATTTGCATCCAGTGCTAACTGTAGCCCTCCTGAACCACTTTTAGTACCCAAGAGTGTGAAAAGTATAGTTGTGTAAAATCTTACCATAGCAGCAGACGTCCTCCTTTTCTCAGTTGCAGTACTCATCATCTTCAGAGCTGCTGCCAATGATAGCCCAATGGCTGACCACTATACCAAAGCTTTTATTATCTAGGAGTATCATAAATCAGATGTACCCCCTCCATGCAAGCATAGGGCATAAAGTTGACAATCCAGAACTGAAGTGCTCCAGGAGAATCCGGTCCCACAGTGGAAATGCAAGGAGAAGAACATCTCATCTAGAAAGAAAATACCACCCATGACAAAAGAGGAAAAGAAAATGGGGTAGGAGGGTGGGAGGTTGTGAAAACTGCAACAGTGAAAAGAAGCACATCTACTGTTAATGGTAAAATTTTACACAACCTTGCTATGTCCTTCCATGTCACTGTTGCAATATTCATCACCTCTGGGTGAGTACAAAAGCTACTGTGAAGGTAGGGAGGAGGAAGGGAAGGAGGAACCCCCCACAAACCCATGAAGGATAGCCTAGGTAAATCCTGCCCTGGCTCTGAAAATAACATCCAATTTGTAATGCTTTGTGAATGTGTGAAGAGACAATTAGCAGCTTCAAGGATGGAATTGGTGTCCAAACCCATGAAGTGAGCCCCCAAGGAAGCTACTGTTCTAGTAGAATGAGCCTGAATAGAAGCAGCCAACTGTTTGCCGTGAAAAGTACAACCAAAAAAAATGGCCTTGGAAATCCAGAACGAGATGGTTTGTTTAGAAATTGCTAAACCCAGTGTCCTAGTATTGTTGATCAGATTTCCAAAATGCCTTTGTTTTGTCTAAATACCCGAGTCATCTATTCAAGTCCAAAGTATGAAGAACCTTCTCACTAGCAGACCACAAAGAAGGAAAAGAGGAAGAAGTTGGATAGACTGATTAAGGAACAGCTCATTAACCACCTTGGGTACTGAAGAAGGATTCTTATGGAGAGGAACCCTGTCCCTCTAAAAAAAAAAACACAAAAGGGGCCACCATCAAGGCCTGAAGTTCAGAAACTCTTCTGGCAGAGATTAAACCAAATCAATAAAACAGTCTTCTAGATGCAAAACCACAGCAGCAGGTTTGAAAGGAGCCAAAGTCAGTTTTTCAAGGATAAAATTAAGATCCCAAGAAGGAAGAACAGGCTTTCTTGGGGTTTGATATAAAGGACTCCTTTTAAAAATTGCTTGGCTTCAAATTTAGAAGCCAGAGTTGGAATCAGTGGCAGACAGGAAAAATATGCTGCAAACGACTTTCACTGAAGAATATGCTAAGCCAGCATGTAGCAGTTCAAACAGGTAGGAAAGAAGCAAGGGGATCCATACTGAAAACGGATCCTGGTGATGTTTCATACACCAGGATGAAGATCTCTTCTACTTGAACATATATGATTTTCTGGTATTGGTTTTCTGGCTTCCTGCAGGACCCCAAGCAAGTCCTCAGAAAACTGGTATCAGAAAGGAAACAAAAACCCTATCAGCCAAAGTGTCAGTTGAAGAGTGGATAAGTGAAGGTGGAGAAGAGATCTGTTGTCCTGTGAGAGAAGGTCCATGTGGTGATGTAATCATTGTTCCTGGCTAGATGGAATATGAAGGGAAAACAGTGCTGTATGGGCCAAAAGGGAGTCACTGATGGTTTTTGGAGTGTCCTTCTTGATCTTGCGAAGGACCACGAGAAGGAGAGGAAGGGGAGAAAAAAGGCATAAAGAAACATTCTATTCCAAGAGAAAGACATGGCATTCACTTTCTAAGCCAAAGGACTTGGAACTGTAGAACAGAACTGAGGAAACTGCCTGTTGAGGGGGGAGGGAAAGGAGATCCACTTGAGGTACACCCCCACCAATGAGAAATGTCCAGAAATCCATTTCTGAAGCATCCATTCGCGAGTCTGTGTCCTGGACCTGCTTAAAGAAATCTGCCACAAGACTGCATTCTGAAGGTATGTAGACTGCCTGTAGGGTCACCTGCAGATTGATGGCTATTTCCAAAGCTTGAAGGGCTAAGTCTGCTAAGAAGGAAAGACCTCATGGCCCTTGGTTGTTCATATACTACATGACTGTGGTGTTGCCTTTAAAAGCCTTCAAGGGACCTGGCATCAAAAGTGAGTGGAAAGCTTGAAGATTCAGAATGATAGCACTTGATATTGATGTGATCTGCTCTCTGTCAAGGAGACCAAAGGTTCTGAATCTTCAGGATGTTTGAAGTGGCTCCCCACCCCAAATCCGAGGCATCAGTGAAAAGTTCCTGGGACTGCTGAAGAGGTTGAAAGGGAACACCTGGATTGAAAGATACCTGATGAATCCACTGAAGTTCACGTTTGAGACAAGGAAGCGGGGGAACCAGATAATCAAGCAGGTGGCTGAGTTGAAGCCACACTGATCTGAGATACCACTGAAACTTTCTCATATGAAACTTGGCCCAGGGTAGCATGGGGGTGGTAGAAGCCATGAACCCCAGAGCCCTTAGAAACTCCCAGGCCAGAAGACAGGATAGAACAGCAGGGAAAGAAAATAACTCATGAGAGACAGAACCTTGGTGGTAGGAAGAGAAGCTAGCATTGGAACAGTTTGGATTCTGCAGCCTAGAAATATATGATCCTGAGAGGGAGTCAGCATTGCCTTCTGAAGGTTGTCCATGAACCCAGGCTGTGCAATAGAAGCTCTGTAAAATGAAGATCCTGCACTAGCTTGGTTTAGGATGGGGCCTGAAGAAAGAAGTCATTCAGGTAGGGAAACATCTGAATGCCCCAAAACCTGCAAAAGGTGACCACTGGAGCCAGGCATTTGGTGAATACCACTGGGCCATTGAAATCTCAAAGGGAAAAGCGCAGAACTAAAAATGAGAGGAAGTAACAGGAAAAAAAATCTTGAAGAGAGGGTGGATAGGAATATGACAGATGCCTTTTAGGTGCAGGGAAACTAGAAGGATCTGGAGAAGCAACAGGGGGAAACAGAGTCTGAAGGGGAAAGCATTTGGAAGGATGGCATTATGAGAAAGGAAAGATCCAAGACAGATCTTCAAGACTCCTCTTTACTGGGGACCAGAAACATTCTGGAATAAAACTTTAGACCATTCTTGGTCTGTGGAACTCTGAATGGTACTCTGGTTTAACAGACCCTGCAATACTCCTGGAAAATGAGGCAGTTGTTCTGCTGGAGGCTGTGGAATACTGCAGGAGGAGGGAAGGGTTTTGCAGGCCAAAAAGTAACCCCTGCCTGATAATGGAAAGAACCCAATAGTCGATGGTGATTTTTTTCCAAACTGGGAGAGAGAGAGAAAGCCTGAGGGACAGAGGAACCTGGCCAAGAGGAAGGGAAGGCAGAAAGTCAGTTGGCTGCAGACTTTCAGGAAATGACAGCTTTTTGACTAGGCATATCAGAAAATACACACAGAGAAGCCTTTTTACCCTTGGAAGACTATCTGGACAGTTTGAGCAAAAAGGCAGTCTTACTAGGATAGCTAATCTGAAAGTTGGGAATAGGAGAAACAAACTTTTTTCAAATCTTTCATGACCTGACCCTGCAAGGTCTTAAAGAGTTCAACCACAGCAGTGCCAAAGAAGTTTTGGTTATCCACAAGAGCATCCAGGAGTGTTGCTTTAATATCATCTGGCAAGACTTGAAGACAAAGCCAGGAATAGCATCTCATGACAGAGCTAGAGGCAGCAGCCCTGTTGGAAGCATCCATTGCATCATAGCTCTACTTTATAGTGACAAGCAACTTGAAAAGTGTAACTTAGTAAGGAAAGGCCTGAGGCCTTACCCTCAGAGTCAAAGATGTCAGAGACAATCTTCCCAACCTGGAAAAGAAGAGACAAAATGTATCTTGTCATGTGTGTCTGGTAATTTATAGTCCTAAAGGCTAAAGTAGCCTTAGTGTATACTTTATTAGCAATCATCTCCACAGCTCTACTGTTTTTGTCTGAGAGAAGGAGCTTAGAAGAGGGCAATAGCCTAGAAAGCTTATGAGTAGATACAAAAATCACAGCTGGTTCAGACAATAGGCATTTGTACAAGAATATGCGGACATCTGGTATCTTATAGAACCTCTACACTAAACTAGTAACCAACGAAAAAAAACAAACCCTCTGTACGAAAAGCAGAAAGAGAGAAGTCCCACAGAAATCTACTTTATTAACCAACAGGATTGAGCACTTTCATAAGTCTGTAACACAACTTCATCAGAATCCATAAAACTACTAAAAAAGTTCAGCTTAAATAGTTAACCAATTAATCACCTGACCTAATTATCTCTTAAAAAGCCATAATTAAAAAGTTCTTCATTGGGAATATGCAAATCCTTACCGAGCTACCAATAATAAAAATGTGAATAATTTGCACATATATTCAGGTAATAAATAAATATATATACCCTAAAATATATATATGTATATACTATTAAATATAAAAATTAATGATGTTATACACAATGCCATTAAACATAATAGGACATTCCCCGGGATTCATGAAGCTTGCGCCAGGCGCACGCATAGCATAGGCGTTATAACACCAAATATGGCCGCCAAGTGATTCAGGTATGATCTAATTCCACGTGCACTACCGGCGTACACCAGATCTGCGCAGCCCCCGGCTTAGGTATGCAAATCACCCCATGTGCAGTATTGCGCCATGCAAATGAAGGCATATAGCGATTCATGAAGTGGTGCAGGCGTAGCGTAAGCCCACGGAAATGTAAACCAAAAAACACGGTTTACATTTTCCCAAACATAACATCGGAGCTATGGAAGAGGGCCAGACCCAGGTATCACAATGTGAACATATGCCAATGGCGAAATACACAGCCAATGGCATAAGAAAAGATGCACAACACGTAAATAACAACATTTAATGTCATGTCCACAGTAACGCACAGCAGAACCGCAGGGCATGTGTGCGGAAGCTGTAACATAAAGAAATAATATAAAAATGTCATAAAATCGCAACGTAATAGAAATCAGGTTTACAGCATAACACACAATGGTAGGCATGGAACACCACAACCAAGGTGCAAGGGTTGCTAAGGGCTTGCGATAGTGTTCGGCGCGGTAACTATGAATTAGTAGTCAATGCCATGCAAATGAGGCAGATAATACTAAATCGCAAATGTCCTGCCGGAGGAAGGTTGTACCATACGACGCAGCGGTATAACACCGAGGAGTGGCTCAGAGGAGATACATGACATCAGCAGAGGGGTGTGCCACTGTAGCACTAAGCACATTGGAGCATTGCAAATCTGGCCTGTCCGTTGCTAAGCAAAGCTGCAGGATAGGGGTGGGGAGGAATCGTTTAGCTGAGAGCACACATGGTGGCCAAAAGCGCATGTGTACGAGGATGAAAACGTGCCCAAAACCCAGTAATCGGACGCACGCGCCGCAAACAATAGCAGAAACAGGAAGGTCAGGGGAAGGAAAGGAAATGCGGAAGTAAGATAATTGGAGTACTAATGAGCAATCAACACCAATCAACCCACAAAGGCCAATCGACGGCAGCTGACAAGTCCGCTTGCAGAAACCTGCAAAACAGGATAGGGGAGGCATGTGAATGCAAAGAAAGGAGGGGAGGTATTGGATTGCAAAGATAGGAGACCTGACACAGCAGAGCAAAGCAAACCGACAGCAGACCGGCAGTAGCACACATAACGCAAGATACGCCAGGTCCAGGAAAGCACAAATGAAAGTAGGCTGCAGGATGCATGCCAGAAAATGGCAGGTGCAACACGCAGAAATGTAAAGGGAAGGTCAAGAGGTAATCCACAGCAGGCAAATGTAATTCAACACCAAAGGCACCACAATAGTAGTTCCGGCAGTAAAACACATAACATAACCTGTAGTTACGAACGTACATACACACCCCATGACATCATCGGTGTTCACAGCACAATAGTATAAAGTGTGTAAGCACCCAACATACACCTGTGTATTCCCAAACACCGCACCATAGGTGTAAACACACGGGGAACTTTTAAAATGTACATGTTGGGAGCTGCCATAGCTGTGATTCATCAGCATGTGTTAGAGACTGATGGTGTTGTGGAGGATGATGCCGACAACCACCGCAGGCCATGAAGGAGAAGGAGAGTGTTCAGACCAAGGATAACCTACCAGGGGCTACATGACCTGGAGATAGTAGAGCGTTACAGGGTGGACAGGGACATCTTACAGCAAATATTGGAGCTGTGCCGTCCACGCCTGAGAACCAGAAACAACAGAGGGGAACCCATACCAGTGGACAAGAAGGTATGTGTAAGCCTGCGAATACTGGCCACAGGTACCTTTCAAAGGCCAACTGGAGATATAATGGGTATCTCACAGGCATCAGCATCCAGGGTACTACACCAGTTCCTGGATGCCATGTTACCACATGCCAATGAGCAGATATACTTCCCCAGAACTCAGGAGGAGTTGGCCAGCAATATGCGTCACTTCCACCGTGTGGTACAATACCCGGAGGTACTGGGTGTGATAGACTGCACGCACATACAGATCAAGTCACCACCCGGTGAGCAGGGTATGCGCTATATAAACTGCAAGGGATTCCACTCCATCAACTGCCAGGTCATGTGCAATGCCCAGGGCATTATCATGGATGTGTGTGCTGGCAGCCCTGGAAGCTACCATGACTCCCATATCTGGCATGCCTCACAGCTGTATCAGGTATTTGTCAGGGGGGACATCCCACATGGCCATCTCGTGGGGTATGCTGGCTATGCACTGGAGCCGTGGATGATGACTCCCATCAGAAATGCACACACACCCATGCAAGAACGCCATGAGGCACACGCACAAACCAGAATCATCATAGAGCGTGTGTTCGGGATGCTGAAATCACGGTTCCGGTGCTTGGATACATCTGGTGGAGCCTTGCAGTACTCTCCAGGCACGTGTGCCCACATCGTCATAGTATGTGCCATGCTACATAATATGATCCTGCGGAAGCAGCTGCAGCAGGGACAAAATGGTGAAGGCCCTCATAGCCCACCGCAACTGCCAAGGCCAGTACAGGCACAGAGGGATTCAGACCATGAACACACTGTGCCAGCCCCAGTAGGCAGATGGAGGCGTGCCCAATATGCCTACGCCTTGGCAAAGAGGGAACGTATAGCACATACACTGACCATGTAGGCCCCTACAGACTGACACCTCTCCACCTGCACACACAATAAAATGGATGGCACACAAACATGACCACCTATAAATTGTAATGTATAGGTGGCCCAATGTGTGACTCCTACATAGGCAGCCCTCAAACATTGTACACACAACAGCCAGTGCAACACGGAATGCCAACACCTGAACAGTACACGAGTCTTACAGCATATGGTGGTGCTGTGTGCCTGTCGCATTCCCTGCCAGATATATATATATATATATATATATATATATATATATAGATATATATATATATATAGATATATGTACACATATGCATATATATAATACAGATAGAAAGGGCAATAGAGGGATATATGGTGATATAGATGGATTCAGCGATATCTGCAAATATGATAGATAGTTCAACGACATTCATAACATCTTGGTGGTACAAATAAAGAGGATACCGCCAACCATGGAATGTGTAACATACCGACATGCGTAACCACGAGGCTGAAAGACCGATAGAACACAGTACCGGAACAGTACATCCGCGAGTAATAGTATGATGGTATGAAGGGACGGTTAGTCACTGCTGACTGTGTCGTGGTCCACGTAGGTACAGTGTTCAACTGTGTCTGTGAGTGCCGTAGTCTGTGTAAGTGTGCGTTGAGGGTGCCGTGTGCATTTCTGTGTGACTAATGTGTGTGTGTCCGCAACATGTGTATGTTGGTGCCAAGTCAGAGGCAGACCAGTATGGTAGGTGTGGGTATAGCTAGCCGTAGGCATACGGTTACTACCTGTACCACAGTAGGAGGGACATCCCCACCCTGGGCAGGCATGTCCTGACATAAAACAGTACAAAGGGCAAATGTCCGAGATGGTAGGACATAAATATTTCCCATATATAATGTAACAGTCGTATTTAATAGTTATGCCTGTATGTAAGAAACTTAAATGTTACATGCAATATGATAAGTATCCAAAGTCACAACAATAGGTATGTAGTGAGGATAAAAGTATGTGCTACCTGTGTACTGACCGTGGCTACGTGTTGGCCTGTAAACACTGCTTTGTGTCCTGCAAGTGTCCAACAATGACCATATAATAAGGTGGCAACCCATGGCAAACAGGCTCTTTTAACAACACAACCACAATGACTGCAAATATCTGGGACAGAAATACAAGGGATAGCTGTCACCTACACATATCCCCTGATATATCGCTGCAATTACGGAGGTATACAAGTAGCAACCTCACCTGCAGACGATATAGAAACCAATTAACAACGGCCCAATGTACAATCCCGTAACATAAGTCTACTAACTGTTAGCTCTCTAATCAGAGACGGAGCCCACACACATATATACGGATTATGTAGAAATGCAAGGCCCACAAACCGTATATGTTACGTACAACCACCGACATCCCCCACACTAGAAACTGAAGCGATACAAACTGTAATAGCAGCACAAACATCCAGTCAGTCAATTACATCTGCAGAACCCTCAACATACCATGTGAGAGACACAATTAAAGGCAACGTGCAAAATTGCAGGCGTTGTATCATGGAACAAACAGCCATGTTACAGGTATTGATTGCAATACTCCGTTAACAGACGTCGGGATGACAGGTACACCCACATGTTGAACCAAATACTCTACCTGTCACACACAATCCACGGGGACATGAATCCAAACTATACTTGTCTCCATGCATAGCAGTTGCAGTTACTCATAACAAAACACAATACAGACCGTCTCCCTGAAGGTAGGGCAAATAGTGGAGAATCCAATTATACCCCACTGTTGCCGTGTAATTGGCGAATGGAGTAGCTGCACAGCTGATATGCAAGTAATTAGTCACTCAGGAACACCAATTGGCGAGAAGAATCCACATGTTTCAGGTATCGACGTATATAAGGATGACTTGCCAGACATTCAACCCGTATGCTCATACCAAAAAACAGTTGAAACATTGTGAGAGAGATAGAAACGAAATGCAACGCTATAACGACAACAAGGTATGTAGAACGCCCGATATGTAAGGTTATGTATAGCATGATCTGTATTAATTAGTCTTACTGTATGTATAGCCTGGTTTGAATTAATTAAACGTGTCCGCAATGCATAAAGTAGGGAAATGTATTGATGTAGTGATGTCTTGCTGCGCATACTAACGCTTGTAGAATCTGTGCGTCCAGCAGTGGGACACAAGGTACACAGCACAGACACCAGAAGGGATGCTACATGAGGCTATTAAACAGAACAATGCCATACAACCCGCCATCAGTGGTAGGGTATGTCCAACAAGGACGTGCCATAGCAGGGGATAGTATATGTTGATATACTGTCACAGCACGCATGTGTATGGGTAAATAACATTAATGACATATGTAAGGTGGTCCCGCTGAGCAAGTATGCTTTGCATTACGGGATACTATGTGAAATATGTGTAATGTATGGTATTATATGTAGATATGACAGATATTTTACACAGCATAACAGGCATATCATGCATACCACAGGTATCGTCTATTGGTATGTACAATAACAGGATACATATGGCCTGTAGGTATGGGACATAGTAATAGCATGATAGCTAATCTAAATGGAAGGGCTACCAAGTAACCATGCACAAAGGACATGTAATAGCTGCACAGGTGCATAGTGGGGTACTATGCAGTCTGTCAAGTCCATGTGTAAGCAGAACTACAGTGTTCACACTAGTGGCACCTCTCCAGAGTAGTGTCCTGTGAAGAGCAGAGCCAGGTGTCACCTGCACCACTGCACAGTACAGCCACTGCAGTGATCCCAGGCCTACATGTGTCTCCCAACCACCAAGGGAGGTATCACATGAATAGTGCTACTGAGTGTCCCTGCGTGATGTACAGAGGACTTATGTTCCACAGCATGGTGAGTGTCCTGTTTGGGAATGTAACCCAGAAGCACATCCCACTCATTGTGGCGTGTATGCACATATCCATGAGCATGTTGCTCACAGTGGCCTCTGCTTATCTTGCATATGAGGAGTATATCCATCAATAATGTTGTGGACATGAGCCCTGTCTGATCAGCAGAGGTCACCCCTGAGTATGTAGTATGCAAATGTGTACAGATGTGGTGTCCGTAGTGCAGCCGCATATTTAAACTGTCGGAGCTCAGTAAACGTCATGGCGTGTTAATGTTGTGGCATGTAAAGCTGTAGCTGTTGTGTAAGGTACACCCTAAATGGGGTGGTGTACCCTTGAATGTGTGTAGAGGTCTTGAGTTCAGAGGTACAATGGGTGCCTATGTACCAGTTACACACCCAGTACAGATAGGTGTGGCCACATAGGAGGATATCCATGCGACAGTGGCAATACAGTAACCACAGGAGTGGGTGCAACATATGTGTGTACTGCAAACATGTACAATGTGATATGTATGTAGGGGACTACCATCCATGTGATAGTCAGTGGGTGAATGGTGTAATGCAAAGGTGATGTGCATGCACCTTGTGTCATGCAGCTTGATGCCATGATAGTCATATTATGTATCTGTCACAGCGACACCCGTATGGTTGGAGTCAGTATCAGCTGGTGGAGCAATCATGGCGCTTGGTATGTAGGGGTTCTAAAGCTAGGCAAGGAAAGTCCCCTGTGCCAGGCTGTTCCACAGGGAAGCATATACTTAACATGAGGGGCCCTATGACTGAGGACTGTGGTATGCCAAAGTACCTGACATGTAGTAGGTACTATGGTATGCTGGCCTCACTGTGTGTCCTGTCCATGAGCCACATAGCATAACATCCTGAGACACAGGGTACGATGTGCAGGTGGATGTGTATGTTGTCAATACCAGAATGGGGAATGGTGCTGAAAGGCAATGAGAGGACAATGTAGGATGTGTGGACTCCCGTACCATTAGCAACTGCCCTGGTAACTGTATGAAAGGAGTCCACCATGTGTAGGGGCTATGCTCTGGCCTTAACAAGCCCAACCCAGGTGGCAGCAGAGGACGGGAGACCAACAATGTCTCTGAGAATGACGTCCTTGACGATGTGCCCCATAGCCACGCTGAACAGTCCAGTCAGGTGTGTAGGACTATAGTCCCACTCGTGCAATGCGGTGCCACCTGTGTGTAGCGTGATAAATGCTGCTGTGTGCCATTCAGGGTCTACAATGTCTGAAACAAGGTTATTACTGAATATGGTGGCCTAGTGGGGAGACAAGTAATTCAGAGGTTGGTGGACATCATGCCTGGGACGTTGAAAGGTGACATGGGGCCAGTGTCCCAGGACACAAAGAGTGTAGGTCAGTACTGTGTAGGTGTGACCACAGGGACAACACAATGTTCATGTATGGATTACGGCCCTGTAGTGAGTGAGAGGGTGTACTGTCAGCATTGAATCCATCCTCCAGCATGTTGCCAACAATACCTGGGTCTGCAATGTTCCTGAGTGACTGTTGTATGTGACAGCAGATGTGGGTGTTGCCATCGAATACTGACATACCACCATAATGCCTGGTGATACACCCCGGAATGTGTGGCAGTCATGTTTACGTAGCTAGTCTTGGAGTATGTGATGAGGGACCCTGTGACCCCACCATGGCTGACCAGTGAGCCACCCCACACATGGGAATGTACACCACTGTGCAACAGCCTACACCTGCTGTTGTACATCATATGTCCGTGGAACATGACCACCAGAGTGGTGTCTGTTATCTGGTGTGTACCATCATGGCTCTGTGTGGAATAGCATGATCCATGCAGTTGTGTACATGCTAATTAAGTGCACTGGGGTATGTGTCAGCATTTGTATGTGCATTGTCCATCTGCACAGGTGTCATGATGTTAACAACCACTGTCAGCAGACGTCTGTAGTAGGTGTAGTAGTACACATGTACTGTGTATGATGTGACGGGTGTGTTTCCGGGATGTGGCTAACAAGGTAGATTAGCATATGTTTGGAATCCACCAATGAGGGGATAACCCCAGGTGTGTAACACCAGTCACATGGTGGTAGTGTTCATGCCAAGGGTAATGTAGGTCTTGGAGGTGGTGTGTATGTGTTGATCCAGCAGAGTGGAGGGTATGACTCATGGATGTGTTGGTACATGAGTGGCTATCCCAGTGAAGTGTGGGGTAGCGTCAGTCACACATCAGTAGTAGCTGAGGCCCACTGTCCACTATACCATCATAGAAAGTATGTTACCCATGGGGTATGATGTTGACTCTGTCGCTTGTTACAATGTGTATAGCAGTCCCGGACACAGTTAGTTGCACGTGGAGTACCTCTGATGCATTGTGCTAAGCAACTTGCCAGGATGTGTGCAAAACATAGTGGGATATGGGAACCCCTCAGCTGTGGGTGTGCCGGTCCAGGTAAGTGCCTGGAAGGTATGGTCCGTCTATAACCTGTCATTGCAGGTGTGCTCTGCAGAGCCTACAGGCAGGTCCCAGTCACTGCAGAGATGTTGGAGTGGTGCATTATAAGGTGTGCCTTGCCTGCGCGTCACAGGGGAAGATGCAAGCAATGTGTCACATGACCCCATGTCGCGCATGCCAGTTACCGCCCTGCCGGTGACAGTTATTGGAAACTGTGCAGGACAGGCAGTATAGGAGCAGCAAGAGCCTAGCATGTGAGCTGTACTCCCAGGGCTGACAGGTGCAAGTCATCTGTGCCACAGCATTGTGTTTGACCAGGACAGTCATAGCGGACAGATACCACATGCCTGTGGAATGACAATAGGAGCATAAGCAACTGTTGAAGTGACACAGTCGGTCATTGTACAGTGGTATCATGTCTGGACGAATGCAAAATGCTCCCAGGGCTAGGCCCACACCCTCAGGGCTATAAGACTGGTGAGCTATTGCATGTCCCTGCACACGTAGTCTGTGAAGTGGCATCACAGGGCAGTCACACTAACATGGCGAATGACAGACATATCATACCTGGTGAGGTGTGGCATGGGTGCATAGGTTATGTTGCAGAAGCAGTTACCCGACAGCAAGATGTAAGCGACTAACTCCTTGTGTAGCCTGCTGTGTGGAACTGCAGTGTGACACCCTACAGAGTCAGCTATGACTGGTGTGTTGTGAATGTTATAACACACTATTGGCTGTATGTGGTGGGCACACATGAGTCTGTGGGCTATAAGCTGGTGATGTTGTCTTCCATGATGGGGGCTACCTCTGGTGCCTACAGTGAGTATGGAGACGTACTGCACAGGTTGTCCTCATAGGTGTTGCCAGTGGTGTAGATTATGTGAGACTATGTGATGGGTGGGGTGTGTTGCGAATGTTACACATCCCCAAATGACTGTCAGGTGCAGTCAGGGTTGGCGACAGCATTACCCCCAACCATAGCTGTCAGCCTCCTGTCCCCAAAATGAGGAACATTAGCCCTCATATAGTGTGACAAATAGGCAAAACGTGGAACACTTACAACTGGCTTACTAACAGCGTCAACTAGGAAGGGAATATGATGGCTAAAATAGGCTGGTCTTACGTATAAAACAGATATTCCAATGAATTACTATGATTCTCATCTATCTAGCCATGGCTAGCAGGTAAACTATGTACAACAATGAATGTGTGACAGACCCTTCCAATGTGGAACCTTGAGGAACATGCACCTTTTAGAACCCCCAAATGAGGTACGTTCCCCGTAATGAGGTACACATGAAAGCTATGGGCCCAGCACGGCTGCAGACGTGCATCCCCCACAGGCTGTAGTGCCGTATGTTGGGAAGTGAGCATTGAATGTGTACACGAGACAATTGCTCTATTGCCACATGTACGACATATCCCTCATATAGACAGTCAGTAGCACTGGTAGGTGACAGTTGGACATGCCTGCATATACAACCATGTCCCACAGGATATGTACGTTACGTGTGTACAACAGTTGTCGTACCTTAAGCAAGCTGGGAAGTGTAGGACAGCCAGTGTACCTGTGGGAAATGGTGTGGAATGGGCACTATAGTAATCATTAGCTCATGACATGCTCACATGTTCTGAACAAGTGCCTAGCATGACCATACAATACAGATAGGGTGTTGGATAATATCAACCCACAAGTGGTGATGACAGTCATTTAGGGTGGCACCGCACTATAACCCTGCTGAGTATGGTGTGCATGTCCATGAACCATTAGCACTGTAGATGTTAGCAGTACAGATGTACAAGATAGCATGGATATTTGATTACAAATACCTTTGCATGTCACAGGTGTGTTCCACCAGTGCCCTGTTGACAGACCCACAACTACAAAAGGTGCAAGAGTGACATGTGCACAGCCCATCTGTGCCAGATACAGTAGAACAGGGTTAATGTGTTGTTCCCCACCCTCATTGTAGCCCATACCACACACACAAATGTTAGGCATCTGTGTATGTAAGGCTGTGAATGGCCATGACCTATCAGTTTAGCTGTGTCAGTGCTGTGAACAACATACAGAATGGGCTGTGTGTGTGAGGTGTGTGACATATGTGCACAGTCTGATGGATGATACCAGCAGTGTCACCGCTAGGTAAACATCCCTGTACCCATAAACTGCTACCTAGGCTGTGGTCAACATTATGGACACTGTGTAAGGGATGGTGCTGTGCAGTGTACCCCCGACATGGTGACGTCTCCAGGCCCCTTAGGTAGTCATCTGAGGTACCCATGTCATGTCAGGGTGCCATCCATGAGCACGGAGATCAGTGGCCAGGCATATACAGCACTGTGGTGACCAATATTGGATCACATACCACCTGTAAGGGGTAATGGCTATGCATGGATGTGCGATAACAGCCTTCACAATCCACACCTCCACTATGCAGCATGCCGTCTACCTTGCAGAAGGACAATTGCTACACCATGATGATGGGCATGCTACATGTCCATATCCTGATCTATATGACATATGTCATGGACAACCACCATCCTAATACTAGGATCACCACAGGCTGGACAGATCCCTGTGCCATATATGTGACATACTCCCACCATACCATGCAACCCTGTCCATCAAAGCTGCAGATGTCATCCCAGTCATACATGGTGTGATGGCCGCATGGTAGATGTACTATCAACTGACTGGATCAGTAATGTGGCACTGATGCAGCTTGAAATGGCACAATGGCCATCTGTAACAGCATGGAAACCATGCCCGCACATGCTATGGTTGATGACCATCCCTGCAAATGTCGTCTGACTATCCATTGTCCCATGTCTATCACATGTGTAATACAGGCGATCCATGTCAGGATGTTGAACAGTTGTACAGTGCTGTGTAGATGTATATGGCAAAACACATGCATGTACAGGTGTCCATGCATATGTGTGCATTGTCACTGCTCAAGTCCATTCCGGCTGTGTCTGTGTTGATATGTGACATATACACAGCATCCAGGTCAACAGCAGTACCGTGGACACATCGAGGCATGTGCAGATAGGTAAGAACACAAGTGCAGGCAAATAGACATGCCCACAGCAAGACAGCATTTACATGGAGTATGAACACTGTAATGAGGTGACACACATATATGGTGATGATATCCAATGCATAATAGGTGTGACATGTGTGACACAAACACGTCAGTCATGTCAGTGTCATGGTGCTTTGCAAAGATAACTGTGCAGATGCAGTAGATGTCATAGAAATGTATGTGCAGTAGTATCTCTGTACATCTCTGAAACTGTGACCTGTCACCATCATTATGTTTTACAGATAATGCCCCGTCCCAGCATACACCCGCCAGGAGGATGATGTCCTCATCCCACAGCTCCATGACAACTATGACTTGTTGTTCAGCCATGTGCCACAGCATGCCCAGCAGCGGGATGACCTGTGGCAGGATCTACGCAGGAGGGTGAACGATGTGGGTGGCCATAACCGCACCTACCAGCAGGTGTGCAGACACTGCACGGACCTGATACGACATGCAAAACAGCATGCCACTGCAATTGCCAGGGAACAAGGTGGAACAGGTGGTGGGCCACCAACCCAGCCCCCACTCACACACACTGAGGAGCTACTGGCCAGTCTGGGGACACCCAGGGAACAGCATCCAGAAACACTAGCTGCCATCGTGGAGGTGGGTGTCTCCCAACCAATGAGCCTGGAGTTGCCTGGTAAGTCAGTAATGCACATATGGCTATTATATCCCATGCAGTTGCATGTGTCACTGTACATAAAATAAAGTAACAACATATGCCAGGTATGTGGACACACATGCTGCATACTACAGTATGCTACGTTGTGTATGCACACATGTGCATACTATATGCTATTACACAGGTGAATGTGTGCAAATGCACAGTGCAATCTGTGGCTGTCATACAGTCATGGATAATGTTCATACTGGTGTGTCACCCTTATACAGGTACCGCTGGCGTGCCGCACAGACATGGGTCCATTGCAGGTGAGACTGTCATCAGTATCAGGCATGTTACAATGTAGATCTATTTGCCATGTGGCCAGTTAACACTTGCACACCTGAAGTTTGTTCCAGTCATGATATGCAGGTCGCACCACCGTGCATTCACACACGCCACCCATGTGCAATATATTCACACGTAATGATACACAGACTTGAAACCACAGTACTTGTCATTGCGACATGTGTGGTCAGCTGTGCATACAATGGTGGAGGTGTTCTACAATGGAGGCATATGTAGTATGCATTGGAACAACATGTGTAGTACGCACACAGTACCACACAGTGAGCTGTGATATGGGCAGCCCACAAGTGTCACCATTGTGTCATATGCCCCTGCAGCGGGTGCACACATTGTGATGTGCCACCTGACATGTCCCAGACATGTAGTGTTCTGTCTGCAATATTGTCACACTATCACATGACCTATACCCCACATACCAAACATACAACCCGTTGTCTGCATAGACCTGTGGAATGTGACATATCTGACGTGTATGGGTGTATGTCATATGGGACTACACAGACATGTGGAGAAGATGCCCATCACACACAATTGGCCACCACATGTGCACACATGGCCATGGGGGATGGCCAGAGACATGTAGCCACACAGTACATGGGATGTGTATACACCCTGTTGCACATTGTCCACACATGGTCCAATTATAGCCTTAGTTGACCGATTATACAGTTGATGTGGTACAGTGGACAACCTAAAAGCCAGTGCACAGCTACTGGAGGTGTCACTGAAGTCTACCATATATGATCTGTTGAACATCACGACTGTGTTGCAGTTATGGCTATGCAATGTGTACATATTATGCATTCTACAGCAACATACATGCCTCATGTTGCCATGCAATGGCACAGTGTCTGTACTTCACACTGTATAGCAATGTAGATGGCTCACACTACCCTCCCGTGCTCATGCACATTTGCTAAACATGCATTCTATCTGTAGGGCATACACACAACACTGCAATGTGAAGCCCATTATGATGCTGTACATGTGTCAGGACACCATTGTGTCAAACATGTATGCATGTTAATGCACATGTCAGCAAATTACATGTCAAGGTCACGCCAGCCATGTGTACTGTTATCCTGTTCTGGGCCACATGGTGTATCATGGGGATGCATGCATACTACCATGATTGTGTGAACTGCATGCCTACTGATATGACACCTGCTTGCTGTAGTGTGCACCCCAGGGAGGTATGCTTACTAACACTATTAATGTCTGAGATGCATGCCCTCTGCTCTATCGCAGGCATGCTGCATGCCATCTGACAAATCACATGCATGGTGTGTCTGTGTGTGTGTGTGTGTGTGTGTGTGTGTGTGTGTGTGTGTGTGTCTGTGTCTATTGTACTTTACAGTATTTCTTTGCATTCACAGGTGATGTAGGTGTGTTACCCTCCTGCGGTCCATCTGATGTTAGTGTCCCCACAGATACTAGCAGTGATGAACATATGCATGAGGTACAGGCAGGGTTGTCAGGGGCTGAATCTGTGCTAATGGTTACCATCCCAGCTATGTCCCCCCTCTTCCCCGCACACAGTTCTGCTGCCAACACATACCGCATCACCGGTGGCCATAGTGGAAGGACAGTCAGCATCTGTTGGTGTGGAACAGGAACATGTGGTGGCTACAGAAGGTATGTCTACACACCATAGTGTCAGTGTAATGACTGCAGATGTGCCACACAGGCATGTGGCCAGTGCTGCTCGTAGGAGGACCTCTGGCAGACATGCACCTGCAGGACAGAGCGCAGCAGCTGGTATCACCAGACGCATGTTCCAGACTGTAATGGTGGCACAGGCACGTGCTGAACGGCAGAACAGAGAAGGGCAGAGGCTGCAGAGGGCTGCTATCCATACCCTAAATGACAACATCCAGGCACTGGAAATGCTCAACAGCAGATTGCTAATGTTCTGGATAGGCGACTAGGTGAAATGGCTGGAATCCTTGACCGAGGCATGGCAATCTGCGAGCGGGAGCTGTCTGTGCTGGAACACCTGGTAGGAGTGAGGCATAGGCCAGCAACACCACCTAGTGTAGGTCAACGTGAGCGTGCCACCTCACATGCCCACTCCCATAGTGCCGGTAGCAGTAGCAGTGCAGCTGCTGCTGCGCTGTCAACACCAGGACACAGCAGGCCACGTGGATGTGGCCCTGGATGGTCTCAGTGGGGACACATTTCCAGCGAACATGTGTCATCGAACAGTAGCTACTCTGTACCTCCACCTGGTAGTGCCCATGCAACCCCAGGCAGGCACAGGTCACGTGGCCGTGGATGGACACAGTGAGCTGTACAACCTGCACTGTACAATCTGGGGCTGTCAATTATACCCCGTGTAGGCATCACAAATGGCAGAACTGTGTACACACATACACGCACACAGCAAACACAACTGTAGGGCTCCACAACATCCACATGTATTCTGCACAGACATGTCCAGTCAACTCACTGGCCCTTACACACACACATGATGTTATCCATTGGTGCAGCCTATGCCCCTGGCAAACATATCACCCTGTGCATATGATGAAGCCTGTGCTGCATCCCTGTCATCCACACCATCGGTGCAAGGTTATGCACAAATATTCTGATGCACAGGGTGAACAGCATAGTGAGAGGTGTATGTATTACCTGTGTATGCATAGTGAGGGATGTGTATGTTGCAGTGGTTGTGTGTGAATACCGAGTTGTGTATGTGGCATAGGTTGTGTACTGTCAACATGCACCAGTCACACCATGTAGTGCAGGTGCAGCATGCATTGTGATGTGTTCACGGTATGTGTCTTGGTTACATCTGTAGCACCATGTTGGTTGTGATACCCTGGTTCCCTCCTATGGTGTACTTGCATGTGCCTACAGGTAGCAGTGTTTGCAGTCCCCCATGTGTAACTGTGGAGTACACACAGGCACGTCTGGCAATATCAGCATGCTACATGTACCTTCATCCTGACTGTTGGACACACAAACATGACACAGATGTCCGCACATATACTGCACCTGATGCATGTAGTCGGTGCCACAGGCTACACTGGACAGAGACGTGACATACATAGCAGGACACATTACAGGTATGGTGACATGGTGCAGGGGTTGTACACAGCGGCCTGGCCAATGATGATGTGAGGTGTCACTTGGTAGCTGGAGGCCACACTGCAGCAGTAGGACCCTGTAACAGTACATGAACATGGCCGCAGTCACGAGGTATACACCACTATAATGCACACCCCATAGTGTGCAGCTGGGGACCCTTGCCTTTGTGGTCATCACCCTCATAGTACTATGCACCCACACAACATGTCACAGAGAAGGGACATGCACAGGTACCCAGTATGGCTGGGACCTATGGCATCAACAGGGTTGTGCAATGCATCACCATTATGGGTTAGTCAACACGTGGGGCCAGTGATAATTTCCCACCGTATATTAGCATACACACTCACACCAAGCATCAGACATACATACAGACACACACACACTGTGGTGACCACACATGTGTATACGGACAACCGATGTGTGTGATGCACCTCACCGGCGAACGTCATGCTTCCCACACTGACGTATGTACACTTCTCTACAATGGTGTACAGGGATGTGTAGCAACTGGGACATATTCCCCGTGATATGTGGCATCCCTGGTCACACATTTGGATACACATGGCAGTGCTGGGAATGATACACCAGCCATATGATGACACGTTTGATGGACATGCAGCGGTATTGATTGCATTATGTGTACCAACGCTATATCTGGCAAATGTGCTGCTATATACACACGAGAGGTTGTAGGTGTTACAGGTGCCATATGACATATAGTTGTTAACACCTGACCGCTGTGTATGCATTATGTCAGCACCGCCACGCGTAACAGCGACATAGCGTACTGTTTGCACATGGCATGATAGGATGGTGTGGGACACAACTGTGAGCCACCCCCTGCACACATACATCTAGACAGGTGGTTCACCACGTTATGTACACACACCCTCCATACGTGCTGTTTGTATGTCACCGTATGCAGATGTCAATGATGGGTCTGCATTGCGTTTGCATGTCGTAGGTAGGTGCAACTATGTTACGGACATCGGCCACTGCGCATGCATGTTTGCTGCATGCACAGTACAGATGTCACATGTGTCTCCTGTTGCCATGTTTGTATGCATTGCTATTGTTGGACATGTGTGTTGACATACATAACACATGGACTGCGGTATGATATCACGGGTGTCACAGACGACCAGTACAAGGGTATGTGTCCCGGTCAACACTGCTACCCCCTGTAGTGTGAGCATTCAACAGACATGGGCCCATATTCAATTCGCGTCTGTAGCATTGATTAGGCCAGTGTTATGCACAAGGTACATCAAAGGCCATGTATGTATGTGTTGTGTGTGTAGTCCATGCACACATCCACACAATCACATGTATGACATACGCGGACGCGTGTTTATTGGTGTACAGCAACAGTCAGGTGTCACAGCTGTGTAAGGGTCATGGTATGTCTTGAGCCGACCTGTTCATGTATACTGGTATCATTGCAATGCATAACACCTGTTGGATCCCTGTTGGTACGTGTGTACTCTGCACAGCTGGTGTACACCGCTGTACAGCCCAGTGGTCATGTGTCACATGGTGTTGTTGGACCGTATGGCTGTGTAGTGCTGCACCAACGACATGGTGCTGACTTGACAGCTACAGTGTACACTGCAGTGTGTACGTGTGTGACCTGCACCTGTGACAGCTGTGATGGCAGCTGTGTGTACAGGTCACTGCATGTGTGACCACCCTGTGCGTGAGGGCAGTTATACCTTACTGTGCCCTTCTGTGTGTACACTCCATCTGCATGCAAGTTTGCCCTTTGCAACAGCTGTGTGAGCATGCCCAGTACGCAGATGTGTAGATGGACACACAGTACATTCCACACTGCGCCCTTCCGTGATTAGACTCCATGTGCATGCAAGATGGCCCTTTGCAACTAAGTGTGTGAGCATGCCCAGTACGCCGTTGTGTAGATGGACACACAGTACATTCCACACTGCCCCCTTCCGTGATTAGACTCCGTGTGCATGCAAGATGGCCTAAGTGTGTGAGCATGCCCAGTATGCCGTTGTGTAGATGGACACACAGTACATTCCACACTGCACCCTTCCGTGATTAGACTCTGTGTGCATGCAAGATGGCCCTTTGCAACTGCTAAGTGTGTGAGCATGCCCAGTATGCCATTGTGTAGATGGACACACAGTACATTCCACACTGCGCCCTTCCGTGATTAGACTCCATGTGCATGCAAGATGGCCCTTTGCAACTGCTAAGTGTGTGAGCATGCCCAGTATGCCGTTGTGTAGATGGACACACAGTACATTCCACACTGCGCCCTTCCATGATTAGACTCCATGTGCATAAAAGTTGGCCCTTTGCAACAGCTAAGTGTGTGAGCATGCCCAGTACACCATTGTGTAGATGGACACACAGTACATTCCAAACAGACGTGTGATACTAAGTGTGTGGGCATGGCCATTGACATCCTGTATAGCCATGGTGGTCATCCAGGCACCAGATGTCCAATTTCAATGTCATGATGGATGCCTACATTGAACACACTTGTTGCTCTCCTGAAGGGTGTACTGTCTGTGGCGCATCCCATATCTATTCAGTGTTGTTGTGCTCCATAGATATTTAGTTGGCCCATTGACAGCACTGGCGTGTTTGTGTACGTCTACCTTGGGACGGTAATATGCTTTCAGACCGCACACTCTCTAAACATTCCCTATCGGCATCTTTGCCTTTGCGGATGATGTCACCCACCTAGAAGTATGCCTCTTGGAGTGCTGTGTTCAGTAATCTCGGTAGCACGTTCTGTAAAGGTGTAATGCTGTAGTGTGTTAGAGTAGGTAGGTGTGTGTTCAACTCCCGGCCCTTCCAAGTGTGTGTGTGTGTGTGTGTGTTTCCAGCTGCCTGGGGACACAGTAAAGCTTTTAGATGCCTCACAACACCTACATTCCCTATCGGCATCTTTGCCTTTGCGGATGATGTCACCCACCTAGAAGTATGCCTCTGGGAGTGCTGTGTTCAGTAATCTCGGTAGTGTGTTCTGTAAATGCGTAATGCTGTAGTGTGTTAGAGTAGGTAGGTGTGTGTTCAACTCCTGGCCCTTCCAAGTGTGTGTGCGTGTGTGTGCGTGTGTTTCCAGCTGACTGTGGACACAGTAATGCTTTTAGATGCCTCACAACACATACATTCCCTATCGGCGTCTTTGCCTTTGCGGATGATGTCACCCACCTAGAAGTATGCCTCTCCGTGTGCTGTGTTCAGTAATCTCGGTAGCGTATTCTGTAAATGTGTAATGCTGTAGTGTGTTAGAGTAGGTAGGTGTGTGTTCAACTCCCGGCCCTTCCAAGTGTGTGTGTGTGTGTGTGTGTGTGTGTGTGTGTGTGTGTGTGTGTGTGTGTGTGTTTCCAGCTGCCTGGGGACACAGTAATGCTTTTATATGCCTCACAACACATACATTCCCTATCAGCGTCTTTGCCTTTGCGGATGATGTCACCCACCTAGAAGTATACTTCTGGGAGTGCTGTGTTCAGTAATCTCGGTAGCGCATTCTGTAAATGTGTAATGCTGTAGTGTGTTAGAGTAGGTAGGTGTGTGTTCAACTCCCGGCCCTTCCAAGTGTGTGTGTTTCCAGCTGCCTGGGGACACAGTAAAGCTTTTCAATGCCTCACAACACATACATTCCCTATCGGCGTCTTTGCCTTTGCGGATGATGTCACCCACCTAGAAGTATGCCTCTGGGAGTGCTGTGTTCAGTAATCTCAGTAGCGCGTTCTGTAAATGCGTAATGCTGTAGTGTGTTAGAGTAGATAGGTGTGTGTTCAACTCCCGGCCCTTCCAAGTGTGTGTGTGTGTGTGTGTTTCCAGCTGCCTGGGGACACAGTAATGCTTTTAGATGCCTCACAACACATACATTCCCTATCGGCGTCTTTGCGGATGATGTCACCCACCTAGAAGTATGCCTCTGGGAGTGCTGTGTTCAGTAGTCTCGGTAGCGCATTCTGTAAATGCGTCATGCTGTAGTGTGATAGAGTAGTTAGGTGTAAGTTCGATTCCCAGGCCTGCCAGAGTGTGTGTGTGTGTGTGTGTGTGTGTGTGTGTCTGTGTGTGTGCTCCCGTCCGCCTGGGGACTCAGGTTATGCTTTTAGACGCTTCGCAACACAGATGTATCCTGCTGACGTCTTTGTCTTTCCGGATGTTGACACGCACCTAGTAGAATGCCTGTGTGTCTACTGTGTTTAGTAATCTCGGTAACGTGTTCTGTAAATGCGTCATGCTGTAGTGTGATAGGGTAGTCATGTGTAGGTTTCATTACCAGCCCTGCCACATGTGGTGTGTGTGTGTGTGTGTGTCTGTATCTCTCTCTCTCTCTCTATATATATATATATATATATATAAAATCTATTTTCTGCCCATACCTCTGCTCTTGCATGGACAGCTGACTGTTTCATGTATCGCATATTTGCATAGCTTTCACATACCAGTGAGGTATGTTGCAACTCCCAACATTGCCCATGCAACGTCCGTGTTACAGGCGGTGTTACACGCCCTTACAGGCGTTTGCTGTATATCTTGGCAGACATCTATCCTTGCTGTACTCTCACTGTACTCGTACACGCCAGAGGCTTCATGTATCATGGCCTAGTTTTGATGTGTGTATGTCTATTTGTGCTGTGTGCATGGCTCTGGGTATGTCCCACTATCATCATTTGTAAAGGTGACAGCCCTATAGGTTCTTCATGTAGACTGCTGTGTCATTTGACATGTCAGCACATACCTGCGGACAGCACTGCACGTCCTACAGCAGCGCATTTCATACCTTCTGCATTATCTTGCAGTCAATATTGCTGTTTCCTCACACATGGATCTGTTTCTGTTTCATACCACTCCACCTCCTAGAGCAAGTTGCTGGACAAGGCCTTATCTGATAATGGGACACATAGAGGCAGTATTGACATGTTGCTCTTACAAACGTAGATAGTTGACACAATAATATGTTTTGCATTAGTATGGCTTTTCTGTCAGATTTGGTGTCTTATTCACATGTTTGTCATTATTTCATGTCTTCAGTTATCATGAAAGTGCCAGAATGTTACTGTTGTTACGTGGAACACACCAAACATATGAGGCAGAATTCTGCACATTCTGCGTAAATCTGTACAGCTGCGGAGTATGTGCCTGTAACAAAATATCAACTTTCTGACACCAATACACACACTGTATGGCAGCATCACAGGCCACATGCCATTACATTTATATTGCAGGACACACCCACCCAGACAGTTGTATTCCTCACACAGGCCAACAGCTGCTTATCCACACTAATTGGTGTGCGCCGGTATTTGCACTTTCCGTCAGTGGCAGAGCTCACATACGTGTCTGGGGGACTGGACATTGTTACGGTGACACTGCATGACACCCTGAGGGACACATTACTTTTGTGTCTATTAACCTTCCACATTGACATTCACAGGGCATACGTTGTCATTCACATTTGTCGGAGTACATGTGTGTGTCTTGTACATGTTTTCTCATTTGTCCTGATGTCTTTCTTCTCCCCTGTCCACCTAGTATCACTAGTTCTGTACATGTATTTTGGACAGGTTACCTTCATACCCCTAACCTGTACACATTATGGGTAAATGCCCTGACGTTTGACCTTGTTACATTTGTCATAGTTATGTGCCTTTCTGGTAAATTGCTGGCAAGGCATTACGACTGTGCGGTAGATAATAGTGACTGACATTTCCATTACATGATTAGTAACACTCATAACATCCATATTCATGGGTACGCCAGTATTCTCACGACTTTCTGACTTTGTCTGGGGTATATCTAATATAGTCCCTATTTGTATTTCATGTACTATGCCTTAGTGCAGCTGTGTTATTCTGACAGTTTGCCAGTAATGGGAACCATCTTGGTCGTACGCATGTCCATCCATGATAATCGCCTACATGACACTGATATAGGGCCCTACATATTGCCAAAATGGTTTCTGCAATATCCAGTGGATGGTTTGCCCCATTATTGAGAATATAGGCGTGTGCTACTCCCACGGGGCGGGCCTACGAAATCCCTGCCAAACAACACCTAGGCCCATTTCTGCATACCCATGATTCCCATACCTGACAACCCTCTACAGTACCCATTACATATGTTTAATGTGTGCGGTACTGAAGTGTGGAGACACTTATATGCACTCCCCACTCTCCGGATATCAGTTCGTACGTCATACATTCTATCGACACATGTGTCGTCACCCTTGCACCTGATACTGTTGCATGTACAGCTATTTTGCATTTGCTGCGGTCACTTGTTTTGCGTCAATGTTGGTTGACACTACGTAAGATTCAATTTTTGGAGTCCTGCAATGGACACCTATCTGCATGTTTAAAGTGTAGAACTTGCTGGACTGTCACTTTCTGGCCATTGGTTTGGAATGCTGCAGTTTATTCACCTTTCCTGCATGTCTGTTTGTCTACCCATATTAGATATAACGTCGCTTATTTATGTACATATGTCATATCTACGGGACATAAGTCTGTTGTGTATACATATATATATGTACAATCCTCATTTCATAACTTGCTTTGGTTTATGTCTGTGGATTATGTGTATACACATATATCTATATCCATACCATACCTTTCCACTATACAGATTGTCACAAAGTGTACAGCTGCTTGCCCCTTTATCTTCGCTGTGTTTTAAATAAACCTGTGTCTATCTGGCAATGTCGTGGCATTTCATTTGAGACTTACAGTGGGGATTTCTGGCAAGCAGTTCAGGTTACGACTGCATACCCTTCAGAGAATCCATGCTACTGACACACCTGTTATTCTATCCACTTTCTATGTTTGTTCTGGCACATATCTGGTGTTTGTCCCTATTTGTACCGGTAGTTTGCATGGCTTTGTCCGGTTTCATACTTTATGAGGTTAACAGGTTTGAGCCATGTATAACTAACATGGGGGGAAACAGCATTCATTTACTATGCTGTGAGCGGATTACACACGCACAGGCACACTTGCATTTCCTTATTGTGGGTTACGTGCAGGCACGCATGCATATCCTTATTGTGGGTTACATATGTTTACTAAGTCTTTGTGCTTACATGGGCTTTATTACTTGTGACAGTACCAGTAATTATCTGTAATATGGTTAACGGACGTTTGTGAAACACACGTTCACCTTTACATATTTAACTGTCTGTACAGCACAGACGCATTCATTACACTTTCACATTATATGTGCTGTAGTCGTTGTTCAATTGGGACTGCATTCACATTGGCCGGATGCTGTAACCACTATACGTTTGGTGTTCTGACTCATTTATATGCATACCCATAGTACATAGCTACATTAACATATGCCTCACCGCTTCACTTACATCACAGTCATCCATTCTCCTGCTGGAAAAAATGCGGTACTACATGTTACACATTCCCTATTCCCTACTGCTCTGGACCCACACTGCATATTTCATCACAGCAGGGATATTCAGAACCCAAAGGCTTATAGTCCTGACACATACAGGTCTTTAATTGTCAGGGTGATCTGGGTTTAGGCTTGTCCGCCTGGTGAACGGAACTGCCCTGACCATGTTCAAATGTCAGACAAAGCACATGGACAGGGTTTGTCCATTTTAAACATTTAATCTGTGTTTACAGACACAGGTGTTTGGGCACCTGTCAGCAGCTTATGATGTTAGCAATACATAATATGTGTGGGGGCGGTTACGATACATAATCCACGGAGAGTGGTGTTCCCATTCACATTTGACTATTTCCTGTATTCATCCTTACGAGGGTTATTATTTTGCACATGACTTAACTATGAATTAACTACGGGTATGCAGTAGTACAGTCAACATATGTGACGGCTTGTTACAGTATATATGTACGGACCTCTGTAATACTGGGGACTACCCCACATCCTTCACAGCATTTCCTGCTTATGTACATACTATTATTCCTTGAACTTTCGAAGCTTGTGAGAGCAGTAATTACATCTGTCCCTATTTGTCCACCCATCCTTTTAGGCTTTGTCCAGGTTTTGTTGCTGTAATAGGTTGAGGGGTGGTGTCGGTATGTGATTGAGTTGAATATATACTGTCGATAATTCAGTGGGGAGTAGGGTTACCACTTGTTCCTTTTTGCGAGGGGAGGTCCCACTTTGGACAGTTGCGTCCTGCGACGACATCTAAGACATGGCAAATGTTCTGTGATTTTAAGACAATAATATATTTCTTAATTTCTGTACTAGTTGCATGATACAGGTATTTTGTATCTGGTACACATAACTATTATTTGGGATAGCATAAGCTATTCAAATGCTATGGCATTAGCTTTTATCTTGGCATACACGTGTAATTCTGTACTTTGCACAGGCTGGGGGTATGTTTTATCCTGCAAATTCTCACATTTCTACAAGGGATGTCCCACCTTGGCCATCTGAACAGGTGGCAACCCTACTGGGGTGACCTGCATGGTGGACGGCTGTTCCATCCTGCGTAGTATGAATTGCATGTCTGTGTAGATACTGACCAGTACCGTGACTGCACATACATGTTTTGTCCAGATGTGTACAGTAATGGACACCGTTGTGTGTAAACAACTCTGAGGTTTCAACAGGTTACTTATCCCACGCGGGATGTACACACATTTTGCAGTAACATTAACGCACGGGCATTTGGATTTACATACCTGTGATGGGATGTTTACAAGTGTGGGATACATATTTGCAATCCGGACACTGCCTAGGACGATACTTCCTACTACATATGGGGAATACCCGCTATGTGTAGGTGTATGGATGCACAAGGCTGGTAGCTGGATTTGGTGGACATTCGGACATGGGTGCGGGTTATGTGCTATACAGGGGTTGTTGTGTATTGCATTTGTATGCATGGGTTCTACTTTTGGATATCCCGGTTCCGCATATAGCATCCTATGTGTATGTGACGGTTATGTTCCTGTTCATGTGTATAGCACATTTTAATATACATATGTTTGTGTGTGTTTGGTATACAATATGGACTGTCAGGTTTCTTTACGGTTGTTATATAGCCACAAGTGCCCTGCTGTGTACTATCACTACCACTGTGGGACTGCTGGTGACCATACCCATGGGGCTAGACGTGTATTGGTGGCGCGCTGACATGATGCGCTTCACTTCCACTGGGTATAACTTCTGACAGTGCAGTACATTACGGACACACGATTTTAAATGTCATTTGTTCCATGGCCGGAAACTTATATTATGTTGCGTGCATTTCTGTTTTGTTCTCCATTTCTTGTGGCCGGGAACTGTCTTGCATGCTTTGCATACGTTTCATTATCCACGGACACTGTTAGGTGCGATTACTATTGCAGGCAGGCTATAATATTCAGCAGTTTAGGTTGCTCATCGCCAGCCGACATTGACACGCCTCCGGGCGCAGCTTAGTAATGCCCCAGGCACTCACGCACGAGTCCTATGCACGTGGATGCAGTAGCGGCGCACCTTCATTAATACGCATATGGCACTACTACAACATTTATACGCCGCACGGCTGGCGCAAGCCTTACACCAGCCTTGCACCGAGCTTCACGAATCCGGGGGATTAACCTTAACACACCAGCTATTGAGATGGACTCATTTAGACCAGAGGAAACTGGCACTCAACCTTAGTTGCCAAAGCAACTCTTTATATTCAATTAGGTCACCCCAAGGTCTCCCCCCCAGTACTGCTTACACACTGTATCTAAACCAAGAAATACAAATCCATGGTCAGGAAAATTCATCAAATGACAATACAAGGAATTACTAGTTTTTCTATTTTTTTATGTCATTTAGATGTTCATATATTCTTTCTCTAAATTGATGGACAGTTTTACCAGGGTAAACACTTGGGCATTTTTGGCAGAAAGCTAAATATATGATGCCCACTGTTACAATTAAAGTGAAAATTACTTTTTATATTAATATTGTTAACCTTAACCTCATCGGTTTCAAGCAAGCAAGAACACTGACTACAACTTCCACACTTAAAAGTACCACACGTTTTTGACTAAAAAAGTCAATGACTATCTTCTACTTCCAACATACTTTTTAAGCACCTAGCCCGTCTAGTAACAAACCTTGGTCGCTCCACCAAAGTTTCTTTTAACCCTTCAAAGCCTTGAAAAAAAAGACCAGTTGTTAATAATCTGTTTAACTGTGGGATAGTCTTGGGTATATGTAGTAATAAAGGAACAAAGAAGAGTATCACTGTTACTGTTAGTCTGTTTTGACTTTGTTAACTCTGTTTCATACATAATGGGCTTAATTGTCCCTCTATGTCTTTTAACTGATATCTCACCTTGAATTTTGTCAATAATGGCCACAGGATAATTCCTGGCCATAAACATGTTAGTTAATTTAATACATTCCTGTTCAAAGACTTCATCATCTGTTATCATATGAGCCAGCCTTATAAATTGTCCCTTTATAATACCTCTTTTCTGATGAGCTGGGTGACAATTGTCGTAGTAAATATTACTTTGTATAACCTTCTTTATCTCATCTTTCGTAACCAATACATCTAAATAACTGATTTCTTTCTTACTATAAGTGTATGTAAAATTTAAAAAGGAAAGTAATTGAGTGCAAAAAATCTAGGAAGTTTCTAGTTTCCATCTCACTTAAATCCCATGCTATAAAAATATCATTCAAATACCTGGCATAAAAATGCCAGCCTGGTACATCACATCTATTAAATAAAAATGCTTCTCCCATTGCAAGAGTATTATATTTGCAAAGAAGGGGGGCACAACTCGCCTTCATCGCTACAACTTTCTTCTGATGGGAAAACTGTCCGTCAATAAATACAAAATTATTTATATAAGACCATCTCCAATAGTGTGTGCATTACATTTATTTCATTGTTTCTGAAGGCCTTTGATTCAGTTAAGAATTCATGAAACATTTCCAGCCCTTCATCTTGGGGAATTACATTAAACAGATTGACTACATGAATTGTAACAAAAGCTAATTCTTGACTATAATGTACATTTCTCAGTTTATGTAGAAAATCCCACAAATCCCTAATAATGTGGGTTTCTGCCTGGACAAGGGATTTGACCTTCTGGTCAATAAATATGGCCATAGGATGTGTAATAGATGTACTACCACTTACTATTGGCCACATTGGTGGGTCAGTTAAACACTTATGTGTATCTTATAGAACCTATCAGGCTTCTTTGGGGCTGGGGGTTGGGAATCTGGTGCCATGGAAGCAGCCAAGACAATATCCAATACAGCATCCAACACAGGAGGGAAAGCATAAGGTTTAGGAGAGTCTATTTGTAACAACTCATAATACCTTTTCTGGACATCTGAGACCTGGGAGCAATCCCATATAAAATGGTTCATCATATGCTTGACAGTCTCCAAAAGAGAATCAGAACAGACAGATCCCTCTTCCTCTGACCCATAGTCTAAAGGAGATGGCAAATGTGTGGAGTGAACTAGAGACTCAGCATCAGAGTTAGAATCCTCATCCAAAACAGGGTCTCTTGCCCTTATGGGGATAGAGGAGAAGGGCAGTACAGAAACAGAAACCCCCTGAAGCAGCTTCAATATCATCAAAGCATTGAACAAGCCTTGAGTGAAGTCCTGCCATTCTCCTTGTGGATCCCTGGTAGCAGACATCAGATTTCTATCTTTCCTTTAAAGGGGCATCCACCCTGACAAAGTGTTGCAGTTTGGAACCCTGTCTGGATTCAATCAAGGCACCCAGCACCTCTTCCATAACAAGGATCTGAGGAATTCTTTTAGGCTCCTCAGAGATATTCAACTGTGGTTCTTTCTCAATGTCAGTGGCGGACATCTGCAAGGCCTCAGAGGACTTGTGAGAAGCAGATTATGTGCCAGTCTCTCAAAAGGTGATGGCAGAAGAAACAGATTGCAATACTGAACTGTTCTCCGAGGCCTCAAGCACCTCAAGAGAGATGTCTGGTAGAGGGTGGACAGCAGCAGGCTTAGGCCTAGATTTCTTGGCCACCTTCTTAAGTGGCAGCTGTATCTTGGGGCAAGTGGATTCAGACATGGTACCTTGGGCCAACAGCTTGAGATGTTGGTTCTCAAGATAAGTGGAAATGGAAGAAAGACTGATACATAAAATCTGACGTACAAAAAGCCTGACATATGAAACAGTGAGTATGATCATGAGACGCTCCTATGCAAAACAATCACCTATCATGGCAGTGCTTATGGGGAATCTGCCTCCCACACTGAAATTTCCCTTTCTTGGATGACATGTAATGCACTGAAAAATATAAGAAAAAGGAACCCCAACAGGGTACTTGTCTTGAACATGCAGGCTTGGTATAAACAGCTAAGGCAGGGCATTCAGCCCAATGTATGATAATGGTGTTCAAACTGGCAGCGCAACAAAGTTGTAGGCTGTGTACATATGACACCTCTATGCCCTACACTTGTGTGGAGAGCATATGTCTATGATGCTCCTAGGTAATAATTGCTTTGGCATACTGGCCAAACGTTGGGTTATCCTGAGCAGGAGATTGCAGAGGTGATTAAAACTGCAACAGTGATATGGAAGGACATCAATCTGTTGCCAATGGGGAATGTAAACAGCCAGTTTCTGGTACAGATTTAAACAGAAAGGGTCAGTAAGGGGTGAGAATGGAGGACAGAATGCTGGCATAGTCATTCTGAAGCATTAGATAGTCCTTTTGGAAAAAAAATCCTTGTTTCCTATTGCTTTCCACCTGTTATCTCTATGGTCCCTGTTTGCCTTGAGGTGGCAGGATAATTTGTTTTGGTTTTTAAAAGGAAAAGAGGATTTGGGAGATTTGTAAAGGAGGGCTTGACAAATCTAGACATGCTCAGAATTAACTTCACATCTTTATCAACAAAATGAGTAGCAGAAGGGCCAAACAAAACTGCCTTATATAAAGTGATGTTTAAAATATCAGATTTTACTTTATCAGCAAATGTTTGATTATGTACCCAGTCACACCTCCTCAAAACTGTTGCTGTAGCAGTGGCCCTAGACAGAGTACTTGCACAGTCATGCACACTTTTCAAAGGATGCTTAAATACTTATGAAAAATTAGAATAAAATTCAGAAAGGAGTTGGATGGAGACTCCGAAGCAAGTGAAGCACAGTATTTTCTCAAACGGTCTGCAGGAAACAGAATATACTTCCAGATAAAAAAACAACGACGAAGAAAAACTGTTTACAAAAAAACACTGGAGACACTGAAGAGAATGAGTATCCACACTTTAATGATGATTCTGGTACCTCGGCTTCAAAAAGCCTTCCAAGGAATACATTTTTTATCGGGGATACCTTTCTATATATCACACACAATTATCCAATTACCATCAATAATTGCACTTAATTAAAAGCTGCAATAAAACACCAACAATTTGATATGCACATTACAAAACACAATTTGATTACATACTTCATGCCATAAAGAACCATGAAACACTCTGAACATTTCAAAAACATTTCAAAAAGCCTGAATAAGTATATCTATACCTACAGGCTGAAATTACACATTTAAATCTAGTTCTAAATTCAGACCATAAGGCCACATTGTACTGAAATCAATAATATATTTTGTTTCCAACCTTAATAAAGCTCTAACCAGATCCTAACACTGTTTTGAAAAAAAAACTTTTGCCAATACACTGAAAATTAAACAATCGGATGACCCTCTATGTACTTTATGGAAATGTTGGGCGACTGGGCTCTCCATTTTACCTTTCCTGATATCCCCCAGGTGTTCCATAATTCTTCTTTTGACTACTCTTTTTGTCTGACCGATGTACCACATGGGTGGTGCACAACCACACCCCAAAAAGTACACCACACATGAGGCATCACAATCAAAACACCCCTGTGATCGATGAATCTTGCCATTAATTCTCTCTTCTTCCAAATTTCTAATATTACATCTCCCACAAGGGTGAGTGCCCTTCCTGGATCCCGTATGATTATGAATTCAGCTATTCAGGATCTCCTTCAAATTTGAACACCTGCTAAAGGAAAAAGTAATTTTTTCAGGAAACAAATGACCTACTTCACTATCCTGTTTCACTACGGGCCAGAACCTACTATCTGTGTCTTGAATATGCTTTGAAAATTCAGAAAATCTATTGACATGAAAAATGTCCTCCATAGAACCAGTGGACTCCCCCGACCTTAACTTTGATCTCATGTTCCTTCTAGACGGGGCTTGATCTAACATCTGCAAATCTCTCAAAATCCTATTTTCAGCTTCCTTGAGAATTTTTAGAGAATACCCTCTCATGCTCAATTTATTCCACACTTTTGCGCATTCAAATTACATTTGAGATTTATCACAAGTGTTATTACTAATGTGCTTATATTCCCCATAGGGGAGTGAATTCAGCAAATGAGTGGGATGCATGCTATCTGCGCTTAAAAAATTATTCACTGCAGTTTCTTTAGTAAAAGGTCTATATGAGATCTTATTCATACCATCTGTGAAGTATTCTACATCCAAAAACTGCATGATTTTCTTATGTGTTCTGCAAGTAAAATCCAGTCCAAATTCATTGGAATGTAACTCATCCAGAAACACAGTAAATTCACTTTCCTCTCCTTTACAAATGAACACCAAATCATCTATAAAGCGCTTAAACACCACCACACTAAGCTGGAAAAAATTACTGTTGTAAATATATCTATTCTCAAAGAGTCCCATGAAGATAATGGCATACGAGGGTGCGAATGCCGCACCCATCGCAGTCCCTGATTTTTGTAAGTAAAACTGATTTTCAAAAGCAAAAAAGTTGTGTGTTAACACAAATTCTAATAACTGCAGGACAAAATTAGTCCTAGGTCCCTCACCCATCACTCTGGCACATGCCTCCATTCCCCATCTAGTGTGGATGTTACATCTACACATGCCCAATAGTAATCCTCCAACCATGGCATGCCCCTTACAATTTCCGAAAAATCTTTACAGTTTCTTATATGTGATAGAATTTTGAGTGCATATTCCTTCAAATGCGCATCTATAAAAATCCCAACATTCTGCAAATATGAACCCATCCCAGATATAATTGGTCTGCCATGTGAGTTTGTGAGATCTTTATGTACTTTTGGAATGACAAAAAAAGCTGGCATGCCTCGGATCCTTAACAAATAGTCTTCTAACATCTTGTGGGGTAAAAAAGCCCAGTCTTTCACCACGCTTCAACTTTTCCAGAAGTTCTTCCTTAAAGTTATCTAAGGGACAAGAAGGTAATCTCTCATAAACTACCCCATCCGATAACAAATCCTCAGCCATTTTTCTGTACTTGTCTCTGGACATGATAACCCAATTGCCGCCCTTGTCAGCTTGAGTATATACGTAAGCATCATTATTGCCATGTAAAAATTGTACTGCATCCCATTCCCTTTTGTTTAAATTATACATTCTCTTCCTTTTACAAAATTCCTCACACTCTACCCATAATTGCTTACAATGTGTATTTTCAAAAAAGAGTAATGGCTGCTGAGGTTTTCGGAGGGCGAAAAGAGCTAACATGAGGGATATTTGGAACCACAGGCTTACCATATCCCATACAGAAACCTACTCCAGAAACATCCCAAGGTACTCATGCATTGACATTTTCAACTTCCTCACATGTAAAAAAAATCAAATGAATCACTCTCATAAATCGATAAATCCAATAATGGGACAGAATCATTAGTAACGTTATCAATAGGGACATCCTGTCTTGGTTTCTTACCAAAGAATGCCCTCAAATTAAGTTTCCTGCAGAAACGACCCACTTCTAATAACACATCCCCAAGAGTAGGGAAAAAGGTTGGAACAAATTTCATGCATTTCAAAAAAACATTACGCATGTATGTATCAATTTCTAAATTTGATAAGTTAATAAAAAGAAGTTATGTTCTTACCATAACGTTCCATGTGGAGTGTTCATCTCACCTTTGTTCTTACACACGGGTTCGGAGCCGATCCTCGGCTCCGAGTCAGCCGCATAGCAAAGCTCTGCATCTTAGAGAAGCTCAAGACCAGGCTATATCCCACAATCCTCCCTGCCATTACTCAGATCTAGTTTGCAAACAAACCAGACTAACAATAAACCTGAGGTGCTAAGGCTACATACTGCCACAAAAATTCAGAGACACCATCTCATTGACAAATTAACTAAAGGGTAACGAAATATACCCTATGAGGTAAGAGGTAATATATACCCGGAAGAGGTAAAGACATGTGGACCAGACTCTAGTCCTACTCGTTCTTCCAAACACGTGAGGGAGGGAATGGGGGGGGATGTAAGAACAAAGGCGAGATGAACACTCCACATGGAACGTTATGGTAAGAACATAACTTCTTTATGTGAGAATGTTCAGTTTCACCATTTGTTCTTACACACGGGTAGCGTCCCTAGCTCTGTCACCCTGAGTGACTCATGGAAGAATTTTCCTGAGCACAGTGGAACCAAAAAATGTCCTGTCTTTGGAGGCTTTGTCAACCCTATAATGAGCGATGAAAGTATGTAGTTTAGACCACGTGGCTGCTGCACAAATCGTGTCCAAAGGCAGGTGAGCTGCATGAGCCAAGGAAGTGGAAATGGATCTAGTAGAATGGCCCTTAGGTTTGGTGGGCAAGGCCTGATTTGACTTAGAATACACAAAGGCTATACAATCAGTAAGCCATTTAGAAAGTGTACGTTTTGTAACTGTCATGCCCTTTTTATTGTCTGCAAATGCAACAAAAAGTTGATCTGTTTTTCTGTAATCTTTAGTCCTATCCAAATAAAATCTTAGCTGTCTGTGGACATCTAACTTGTGCAGCATATATTCCAACTTGCTGGTATGGGTTTTGAAGAAAGTAGGGAGTTCAATGGACTGATTAATATTTATGACAGAACATACCTTAGGAAGGAAAGACGGGTTTGTTCATAAGGAAACTCTATCTGGGTGGAAAATTAAGTAAGGTGGTTTAATTGACAGTGCTTGCAGCTCTGACACTCTCCGAGCTGAAGTAACCGCTACAAAAAAAAGAGTCTTCCACGACAAAAACTTCAGGAGGCAAGAAGAGGCTGGTTCGAAGGGTGGCAACATTAGTTGTGACAATAACAAATTTAAATTCCATGGGAATAAAGGGTCTCTGACGGGCGGTCGAAGATGGAAGGAACCTTTCATAAAAGCCTTACAAAGCCTGTGGGACATAATAGAAGAACCGTCCTCACCAACATGGAAGTTGGATATGGCCGCCAACTGTACTCTTAGTGTGGAAGTAGAGGCTCCTTCATGGAAAAGGATGGATAGAAATTCTAGAACTTTATGTAAAGGAGCAACCAGGGGGTCCAAGTGTTGGCTAGATGCCCAGTACACAAAGCGTTTCCATTTACTCATGTAGAGTTTTGTAGTGGAAGCCTTATGAGAGGCAACCAAAATGCGTTGAATTGCCGGAGAAAGTAGATCAGACCTGGCTAGGCGGGTAAGTGGAGCAGCCAAGCTGCTAGTATGAGGGATAGAAGAGACAGGTGAGGAACTCCCGACGAATGTGTCAGTAGATCTGGTACTGGGTCCAGGATCCACGGTTCCTCTGTCTGATGGGCTCAAAGAAAGGGGAACCATATCTGTCGAGGCCAGAATGGGGCTATGAGTATAATTGTCCTTTCCAGGTTCATGGCTTTCTGAAGAAATTTGGGAATCAAGGGGGTAGGTGGAAATGCATATAGGAGACCCGGGGGCCAATCGTGTATCAGTGCGTCCCTGGGGACATCCCCTGGAGGGGGTAGAAGGGCAATATAGCTTCTGCATTTGGTATTCATCGGTGAGGCGAATAGATCGCAGCAAAGCTGGCCCCATTTGTGGAAAATTCTTTCCGCCACCTGTAGTTTGAGAGACCACTTGTGAGGTAACAGGATGGCTCTGCTCAACCAGTCCGCAATGACGTTGGATGACCCCGGGATGTGCGTTGCTATCAGAAAGCGACCCGTGGACTCTGCCCATTGCCAAATTCTCATGGCCTCTCTGCATAATGGGTAAGATCTGGTTCCCCCTTGTTTGTTTATGTACCAGACTACAGACATGTTGTCTGTCTGAACTGCTACTGTTCCTAGAGGTAGGAGGGTTTGAAAGTGTTGCAACGCCAAGAACACCGCCCTCATTTCCAGAACATTTATGTGCAGGTTGTACTCCATGTTGGACCATTTCCCTTGGACTGTTCTTCCCTGAAAAAGTCCCCCCCCACCCTATCAGAGAAGCGTCCGTCGTTATAGTGGACGTCGGATTCGGTAGAACAAATGGACGACCCATAGTGAGATCCTGACTGGACACCCACAATGAGAGGTCTTGCTTGCAAGAATCTGTTATCAGAATCTCGTGCGTTAGGGGTAACTGCTGGAACGACCACTGCGTGAATAGCAGCCATTGGAGGAGCCTCATGTGCAATCTCCCCATAGGAACTGCAATCAGGGACACTGCCATGAGTCCCAAAACCTTCAACACCAATTTGGCCGGGGCTTTCCTGCATTGCATTAGAAGAAGAACCTGTTCCTTGAGGGATGAAGCCCTTACTTGAGGGAGCTTTACCAGTGTTAAGCGCGTATCTAGGTCTGCTCCGATGAATGAAATATGCTGTGAGGGCAGTAAGGCAGATTTTTCGAAGTTTATGGAAATCCCTAGGTGGGAACAAAGGTTGACTGTATAGTCTCTGGCTTGTATGAGGCGATGCTCGGTGGTGGCGGTGAGGAGCCAGTCGTCCAGATAGGGAAACACCCGGAATCCTAGATATCTCAAGTGAGATGCTACCACTGCCATGCATTTGGTGAATACCCTGGGGGCTGAGGTGAGCCCAAAGGGCAGGGCTCGAAATTGAAAATGACTGGCTCCCAGCCAGAAGTGCAGGTGATCTCTGGACGGTCTGGCCATCTTGATGTGGTAGTATGCGTCCTTGAGATCTATTGAGCACATCCAGTTGTCCTTCTGCAAAAATGGAAAGATCGATTGAAACGTGACCATCCGGAACTTTTCCTTCTTCACGAAGGTATTGAGATTGCTGAGATCCAAAATGGGTCTCCAGTCCCCTGTCTTTTTTGGAACTAAAAAGAACCTTGAGTAAGTTCCAGATCCTTTTTGGTCCGCCGGGACTGGCTGAATAACTCTTTTTTTTGAGCAGCTTTGAAATCTCTATTGCTGCTGGGCCTCGCAGATGGGGTGGCACATCTGAAGACCTTCTTTGTTGGGGTGGAGTTGACATAAAGGGGATTTTGTATCATCTGGTTACAATGCTTTTTACCCAGGAGTCTGAAGTGAGAGTTAGCCAGGCCTGTGGGTATAAAGCCAAGTGACCCCCGACTGCCTCCAGAGCAGGACAGTCGGGCCCCCATTCAGGAGTGCTGGAAAGGCTTACCAGGGATAGGATCCCTGTCACCTTGGTTCTGCGGACCGCCTCTGCTGCCGGGGTGAAGTCTTCCATGTCTGCCCCCCCCCCTCTGCCTCTGGGAGGGGGTTCACTCTGTGTGTCCTGGAAAGATCCCTGAGTTCTACGGAACCACATTTTTCCGCCTCATTGCCCTTTGGGGTATGGTCTAGATGGAACGGAAAAATGGACTCCGACAGCAGACAGAGTCTTTCCTTCTTGCTCATACCGAGTTAATGTCTCTTTCACTTTGGGCCCAAAAAGAGTGGCACCATCAAAGGGGGCGTTGGCGAAGGAAGACTTGAAGGCTTCTGCAAATGAGTACAGCCGCATCCAGGATTGTCTTCGTAGAGCAATCGCTGAAGCTACGGCTCTACTCGACCCTTCAGCCGCATACGAGATGAGCCTCATGGATGAGTTCACTACGGAGGTAAGGGTGTTAAGCTGTGCTGTTACCTTATCTGAAACAGCAGCATCTGTGTTACCCTGGAGGGTATCTCCCAGCTCCTTGATGAGATCCCTCTGTAGACGTGTAAAATGTGTCAAATAGTTTAGCGAACGCATGGAAAAAGTCGCTGAACTAAAACGCTTCCCCTGATATCTGTCCATAGTCCTAGAATCCTTATTAGGAGGATGAACAGAAGAGGAAGACTCCGACATCTCCTTTTTAGTGGCTGCAGCCACCACCATAGCGTCAACTGGGACTCCTTTGGTGAGATAAGTCTTGTCCTGGGGAGTGGTAATAAATTTGCTTGGTTTTCGAAGGACCGGTTCCACTGTGTCCGTTGTCTCCCACGCCCTTCGAGCAATCAAATCCATTAACTCATCGAAGGGTGGAGTAACCCAGGAGGTAGAAGGTTGAGCACCAAAAGCCTTCAGCAACACCGACTCATCCTCAGTGGGGGCTAGGGACTGCCAATCACCCCTCTGTTTTAATATCTCCAAGATGTCCGCAAATGAGACATCCTCGGAGGGGGATTTTGGGGACCCCTCTGACTCATCCAAGTCAGTGTCAGAAGTTAGAGATCCCTGTGGGGAATCTAAGTGCCTCCTCTTGCACAATCTTTTCCTCGGAACCTCATCGGAGGGGGATTCCGGTGAGGCCTCCGAGGAACAGGGGGCACCCTCTGGGGATGGCTGAGACAATGGTGCTCCACGCTTTGGATGTGTCGTGGGAACAGAAACAGAGAGCGGCTCCTTAAGGGAGGGAGAAGACGCGTCCGATGAAGTGGTTGTCTGTGTAGACAAAACCTTCCTCATAAGGTCAAAAACCCCTGAACCTCGGGTCGAGGACTCCCCCAGTTCTGAAGAACATGGAAGAATCCCAGACACGGGGCCCATGGGTCTCGACCCCAAGGACGGAGCCGAGCCAATCTGCACCGAGGCGCTGAGAGGGAGAGTCGGCACCGAAAGGTCGGTATGACTCTCGGTCCCGGAACCAAGGAGAGATCGTCGACTCCGCGACTCACCTATAGGTTCCGATGGAGTTGAGGTAAATGGTGTCGATCGTGCAATGGATGGTTTCGGCACCGAGGGCTCCACTATCATCGGCTCATCCTCTTCCAGCTCCGAAGACTGGATGGGGCTCGAAGAAGGACCTGTGGGTCTCGAAGGAGGACCTGTTGGAGATAAGGGAAGGCCCTTCTAGTTTCGACACCAATTGGGAGGAAACTGCAATCAATTTGGAAAGGGCCATGTTCTCCATAAGTTTCTGCATGACACGATCCACATCAGTATCGGATAATGGTCTGGGAGATCGGGTCGAAGGGGCCGAAGATGGCACCGACCGAAGAATAGAAGGTGGCGGTAGTTCCGACACCGGTTCCAAGACCTGGGGCTCAGTGAGAGATAAACGTTCGACGCTCGGCCCCGAAGTCTGTGGAACCAGCGAACGAACTTTAGAAGATGTACTCGGAGCCGATGACATGGGCTCCGACATCTTCGACCCCTTCAAGGACTTAGAAGCCTGGTCAGACTTGTCCAAGGCCTCCTGGAAAGCAGGCTTAAGAAGTCCCCTGTCTATAAGTTTCCTGCGTCTATCTGTCATGACCCTCCCACTGAAGGAATGGCACATAGAGCAATCCTCTTGCAAGTGGAGAGGGCCAAGACAGTAGACGCAGGAAGTGTGGTTGTCAGTGATGGACATTTTCTGCCCACACTGACACCTTTAAAACCAGACTTGGCTTTTTCAGACATAATAAGCAAATTCACTGTAAAAAAAGAGAGAATTTAACACTAGCTGTAATTAAGGGAAAAAATATAGCTATAGGTTATAGAAGGGTAGGCCCCAAAGGGAAACCTATAAAAAACTAACTACACTACACACACACACACTATAGTATCAGAAACTAAATTATCAATAACTATAGAACTATAGAACTATAAGAACTTCTGACAAAAAAAGACTATCTTATCTGTCTAATAACAGTTTTCTCTGGTCTGAGCTCTCTGAACGATGTGACCCATTGCAGCGGCAAACTAGATCTGAGTAATGGCAGGGAGGATTGTGGGATATAGCCTGGTCTCGAGCTTCTCTAAGATGCAGAGCTTTGCTATGAGGCCGACTCGGAGCCGAGGATCGGCTCCGAACCCGTGTGTAAGAACAAACGGCGAGATTGAACACTCTCACATTATTTAAATTAGGGGACTCATGTCCCTGTACATCTTGAAATAAAACAAAATTGTGCCCTGAACTGTAATTAAGTTCCAAAAATGCATTGCCCCCTGAGTGCATATTACTTACAACACCCCTCATCGTAACAATGTTACAGTCTACAAAAGGCAAAATGTTATCAAGTTTATTTTCTCTTGTTCTGCCATCTCCGACCCCTTTTATTCCTGTTCTGTGGGCTCAAATATTGACCACTGCTTTTTATGTCCTGTTGGTCCTGCTGACCTTTTTTTCTCATGTCTTCAAACAACACATTCTTTCTCAGACACGGCCCTGCATCGGACGATGAAACAGAGAAATCTCGCGACGAACGAGAAATAGACCCTAGATTTCTTAAGGAAGATCTCCCTCTCTGTGGTTTACTCTGCCACTGGAAAACAAGATTATTTTGATAATCCTTAATATCTCTTTCCAATTTATTACGTTTTTGCTCGATAACCTCTTGTTCCACCTTATTAACCCGTTGGAATATCTCCTGCATTTTTACTGAGAAGATACTACCTGGCACTTCCACCTTAAGTTCCTCTTGCAACTGCACCACTGCCCTCCGTACCTTATCAAGACTATGAGTGTTCTTTTTGATAAGCACCTTCAACCAGCCTGAGGTGCATTGCAGTGCAATGCTTTTCCACTCTTTCATTAAATCCATCTCCTCTTCCAAAAATTCAGAAGCAGGTAACCTGTCAACTCTCAAGCCTCAAGGAGTTATTTACAGGCTGAGATACTTCTCCAACAGTCTTGTATCATAAAACAATGATACCTCTTTGACCAAAGACAGCTGCAACTGAACAAACTTAACTGCATATTGGTCATCCGCACCACATGACCACGGGTCTCTAGTAGCAAAATGTTCCTCCCTTTCTTTCCATATTTCAGTGACATTGCCTGGGAACAAATCTTCTGATGACCCAGCAACATTCTCCATCACAGTGGCTCCAACCAAAGTAATAAAAAAAAACACCAACAAAGAAAAACTGTTTACAAAAAACCACCGGTGACACTGAAGAGAATGAGTAACCACACTTTACTGATGATTCTGGTACCTCGGCTTCAAAAAGCCTTCCAAGGAATACATTTTTTCATCAGGGATACCTTCCTATATATCACAAACAATTATCCAATTACCATCAATAACTGCACTTAATTAAAAGCTGCAATAAAACACCAACAATTTGATATGCAAATTACAAAACACGATGCAGAAACAAAATTTGATTAGATACTTCATGCCATAAAGAACCATGACACACACTGAAAATTTCTAAACATTTCAAAAAGCCTGAATAAGTATATCTATACCTACAGGCTGAAATTGCACATTTAAATCTAGTTCTAAATTCAGACCATAAGGCCACACGGTATTGAAATCAATAATATATTTTGTTTCCAACCTTAATAAAGCTCTAACCAGATCCTGACCATGTTTTGAAAAAACTTTTGCCAATACACTGAAAATTAAACCATCGAATGACCCTCCATGTACTTTATGTGTTTGGGCCTAGTGTTTGTGGAGGCTGTGTGACTGAGCACATGTTCAAGGACATAGGTTCATAGGTTCATAGGTTCATACTAGGCTATCTGCCCGAGGGCATTTATAAGCCTAGCCCATAGTTTTGTGGCTTAAGCCACCCCTTTTGTATGGGGAACTATACCCATTATTTTGCTGCGCCTCTGTCTAGCAGTGACACTGAGGTAATCCCTGGAGTATATCTGCGATCTCCCATCCATTGGTCAAGATTTCTCTTGAACAAGGCCAGAGAGGTGCTCTGCCTCACATATACCGGGATTTTGTTCCACAGCATAGGGAGTCTTTGGGTGATGAATCTATCCCTCCAGCATATCCTATTTATAGCCGTGTCGAGGTTTAAGTCTCCCGCCCTTGTGGCTCTGACGGATCTAGATTTTTTTGAGGTGAAGCATATTCATCAACTCTGGGTTTGACATGGCCTTGTATGTCAGGCAAAGGTCACCTCTGAGCAAGCGGTAAGCGACTGAATAGAGCTGGAGTTCTTTCAGTCGGGCAGCATAGGACAGATTTTTGAGACCCTTTATCCTTTTGGTGAGGAACTTTTGTGGCCTCTCTAGCTGCTGCAAGTGTCGGGTCAGATACATTCCGAATGGGGCATTGTACTCAATCATTGGTCTGATGAGTGATGAGTATAGGGAGACTATGACCTCCCTTGATCTAGATGTGAATCCCTTCATGATGAGGTGGGCAATGTAGAAGGTCTTCCTAACTACTTTAGCTACATGGGTGTCGAATGACAGGCTACTGTCAACCTGGGTCCCCAGGTCCCTGATAACTTCTTCTGTGCTCAGAGGATTACCATTGTGCTCCCATGTTCATGATGATGAGATCAAGTATGTTTTCTCCTCTTGTGGGGATGGTGACTAGTTGTTCCATGGCATTTGAGTTTATGAATTCCAGGAACTTTTGGGCTAGGGTGTTTGGGCTTGAGTAGTGTTCCCAGTCTATATTAGGGTAATTGAAGTCACCTAGTATGATGGTGTTTGGAGATACATTTATCCCCTCCAGTGTTTTCAGGAAAGCCATGTGAGGTTCCTGAGTTTGTGAGGGTGGCCTGTAACATGCTACAATTTGCAGAGCAGTCTTGCCTATGGTTAATTGCACCTGGATGGTCTCCAATGCATCGTGCGTTGCCACCAGTCTTGAGGTGTGGGTGTCCTTGATGAATATGGATACCCCCCCTCCTTTCTTGGTATTGTCCGGATTTTGGGGCCGGAATGCATGGTATGAGGTAAAACCTGTTAGTGCTGGGGTGCTCTCAGGAGCCTTGAACCAGGTTTCTGTCACAGCACAGACATCGATGTTCTCCATACTGAGAAGGGCCTCGAGTGCGTGCATTTTGAGATTTAGACTTTTGGCATTGAGCAGCATTACCCTTAGTTTTTTTCCTTTTTTGTGTTCTAGGGTGGTAGGTTTAGAATTTGAGCCTTGCCTAAAAAAGGCACTATGGGGGTGGCAAGAGCCTTTGCCAAAATCTTGGTTTAGCCAAAGCCATTAGGCATTTCAGTGAGAAAAGATTGTTTATGGTCATTGGCTGACTGGAGTCACCTGGACTACAGCTTAGAGTAAGCACCTCATTGGTTCTTTTGAGCTTTTTTTTAAAGTTGTCTCAGGTTTCATCTTTCTGTTACCTAAGAAGTTAAGTTTGTGAGTGTTTCTGCCATTTCACACTGAGCTAATCGAAGGAAGGAAACTGAGCAAACTCGGAACTATAATATATAACATTAAGTATCCTGTTTTTTTTTTTTTTTTTTGCTTATTTTTTCGAGTTATTTATAGCACTTTGTCTACTGCATACTTTTCTAGCTAGTTTCACTGTGTGTGAGGTATTAACTGGAAATTGCCCACTTTTATTAAGCATCTGTTTGGGTTGTCGATCTCCTGCCAAGAAGAGTGTCATATAACTTGTTTGCAGTTAAAAGTCTTCTCTAGAGGCTCCTTTATCTGTTTAAAACTTTCATTTAAAGGCTCACTGCTGCATTTCTGCTGTTTGTGGCTTTGCAGTTGCCTGCCCCTACGTAAATTTGATCTGGGACACTCCTCCCAGTCTAGTGTTATTACCTCATTCTACCTAATACAGGGAGAACATTTGAGAAGGCCAATCCACTTAGTTTCTGCTCCTCCTTTCTCTCCTTCCACTTAAAATAAAAATTCTAAGCTTGTTTCCTGCCTTTCCTGTGGAGTAGTCTAGTTTGGATATAGATTTGTTGTGTCCAGGACTGTTTGTGGGCTTCTGAGCCCCCAAGCCTTTCTGTGTTGGAGGGAAGCCTTCTAACTTAATTTTGTTTCTTAGAACTAGTCAGTTTTTTAGCTTCAGCACTCAAGTCCGTTTCTTTGAGCTCAGCACTTGTTCAGAACTCATTGTAAGCACTAAATAAGCTACAGATTACTACAGAACTCAACTTTCCTCACTTATAGGTTCATAGGTAGGTACTAGGCTATCTGCCCGAGGGCATTTATAAGCCTAACCAGAGTGTGTCGGCTTTCGACACCCCACTGATTAATTAACTGATCCTCTGTCAAGCAGAGCCAATGAAGTGATCCCAGGGGTGTATTTTCTGTTACCCTTCCACTTGTTAAGGTTTCTCATGAAGAGTGTTAGTGAGGGGCTCTGCCTGATGTAATTTGGAATTTTGTTCCAAAGCATGGGGAGTATCTGTGACAGGAATCTATCCCTCCAGCATGTTCTATTTATTGTTGTGGTGAGGTTTAGCTAACTACAGCGCGTGGCTCGCAGTGATTGGGATTTCTTTAGGTGGAACATGTCCATCAATTCTGAGTTGGACATGGCTTTGTAAGTCAGGCAGAGATCACCTCTAAGTAAGCGATATGCCACTGAGTACAGCCGGAGTTTTTTCAGTCGGGCTGCATAGGACATATGCTTGAGACCAGTAATCCTCTTGGTGAGGTACTTTTGTGGTCTTTCCAGCTGTTGGAAGTGTCTTGTGAGATACATCCCAAATGGGGCATTGTACTCTATGATGGGTCTAATGAGTGATGAGTAGAGGGCCACTATAACCTCTTTATTTCTAGATGCGAACCCTTTAATAATTAGATGGGCCACATAGAAGGATTTCCTAACTACTTTGGCAATATGATTGTCAAAGGAGAGATTACTATCTTCCTGGGTCCCCAGATCTCTTATTACCTCTTCTGTATTAAGGGGGCTGACACCTATGTGGTAATTCGTGGGTGTTTTGTTTTTCCCAAATGGGATGACTATGCATTTTTTGGCATTTAGCTTGAGGCCATGACTTTGACACCAGGTGTCCATCTCAGTAAGGCCCTTTTGGAGGATGTCCGTGTCAGCCAGAGAGTCAATTATGGCTCCCAGTTTGCAGTCATTGGTAAACTTGGTTAGCCATAGTCCTCCTGTGTTTGCCAGTACTTCTGAGAAGTATATGCCGAACAGTAGGGGTCCCAGGACCGAGCCTTGTGGGACACCACTTGTGACTGGTTTAGAGTCGGACCTGGAGCCTACTATTCTTACCTTGTGAGTTCTGTCTGTAAGCCAGTTGGCAACCAATCTCTTGACGTAGGGGTTTATGTTCAGGCTGGTGAGTTTTTCTGTAATACCCAAGTGGGGAATGGTGTCGAAAGCCTTGAAGAGGTCAAGGTAGGCTGTGTGAACCACCTTTCCCTCGTCTATGGCCTTGGTTACTGTCTCAAAGAAGTCAACCAGGTTTAAAAGGCATGATCTGCCCTTAACAAAGCCGAACTGGGTCATGTGAAGTGTTTGGAGGTTCCCAATGTCTTTGTTAATGAGTTCCATGATGATGATGTGCTCCATAGCCTTGCAGTCCAGGCTAGTTAGGCTTATGGGACGATAGTTACCAGGGTCAGTTGTGGCCCCTCCTTTGTGGAGAGGAATAACCGTTGCTATGCGCCATTCTATGGGCACATAGCCTGTGGAGAGGCTGAGGTTGAACAGCGTGTTTAGGTGGGGGGTTAGTTCGTTCTGTAGTTCGTGCAAGACGCAGCCTGGGACACCATCTGGTCCCATTGACGCTGTGTTTTTGGCTTCTGAAAGGGCTATTTTCACCTGTGCGTCTGTGATGTTTGGGACACTACACTTTTCTGGTATTGTTGTGGGCCCTTTTGGAAGTGAGAGGTGGGTGAAGTTTGCACTGAATCTATCTGCCAGGATGTTGGCAATATCAGTAGGTTCAGTATATTTTGTGCTATTTTGCACTAGTTCAGTGCATATCTGCAAGTTGCCACTTAGATTCTTAACATAGCTAAAGAAGGCTTTGTGGTTATCTTTTGAATCCTTGGCTATTTTTCTTTCGAAGTTAGCCTTGGATGATTTCATGAGGGACCTCAGTTTCTTACTGATACTGATCAGGGATGTCGTTCCTTCTTGGGATTTGCTTTTTTTCTGAACTAATTTCCTCCTCCTATTGTATAGCTTGTTTATTGCAGGGGTCCACCAAACTGGTTTCCTTCTCTTAGAGGAGTGAGTCTTGGTTTTGCTAGGGATGGCATGATCCATGCACCCTTGTAGGTGCTCATAGAGTGCATTTGTAAAGGTTTCAGCATCTTGGGCAGTGTTATCCTTTAGCATGGGGGCTGTGAAACTTACCACCTCTGTCTTAAGTAAGGTGAAGTTTGCTTTACAAAAGTTTTTTACTGTGTTTTCCTTAGTTGGGGGTGGTGGTGGGGTGTGGACATCCAGAGTGATTAGTTTATGGTGTGATCTAACCAGTAACAGGCTGACCTACGGTGTGGAACACCTGTCGCCAATGTTGGTGATGACCAGGTCCAATATGTTTTCACCTCTGGTAGGGGAGTTTACCAGCTGATCCAGGGCATTTGAGTTGATGAATTCCTGGAAGCACTGGGCCTGGGAATTTGTACTCAAGTAGTTTCCCCAGTGAATGGTAGGGTAATTGAAATTGCCCAATATCAGGGTGTTTGGTAGGACCTTCATGTTTTCCAGTGTCTCCAGAAAGTTGGAGTGGTGGTCCTGGGTCATGGAGGGTGATCTGTAGCAGGCCACAATTTGCATTGCAGATTTGCCCGATGTTAGTTGCACATGGATGATCTCAGAGGTATCATGCTGCACCACTAATCTGGAGGTGTAGGTATCCTTGATGAATATGGATACACCCCCTCCTTTTGTGTTTCAGTCCATGTTCTGTGGCTGAAACGTGTGGTATGAGTTGTAGCCCGGTAGTGCTGGGGTGCTCTCTGGAGCCTTGAACTAGGTTTCTGTTACTGCACAGATGTCAAATTCTCCATACTGAGGAGTGCTTCGAGGTGTGCATTTTGAGATTTAAAATCCTGGCGTTGAGTAGCATAACCCTCAGTTTTTTGTTAATTGTGCTGTTTACGGAGGTGGGTTTGACTTTTGAACCTTGCCTAAAAAAGGCACTATGGGGGCAGCAAGAGCCTCGGCCAGTATTTGAAAGCCTAGGTGTGACAGGTGCAAGCTATCAGAGGAAAACAGTTTCTAGTACTTAACAAATAAGCACCTATCCAGGCATGTCTAAGGGTCAGCTCCCAAGCTCCCAGTGTTTTCTCCTGTCTACCTGATGAATCTGGGAATCTTGGGGCAATGCAGCAATTGCCTCATGTACAGACAACCCTCTCCTCCTACCATGCAACACTACAACCTGTGAGAGATGCACTTATATAGCCAAACTGGAAGCAAAGCTCTCTTCACCCAAGACTGTACTAGACAGTCAAGAGGAGAAGGTAAACACTTGCACCACACCACACTCATCACATAGTCCCTCAAAGCCTACACCACCAAAACGCACACATAGAAACACAAAACACACACCTACATTTGCGGAGGCTATCAATAAAAACCTGCCCAAGCAACAGGGACCACCAAAGCAGAAACACAAGCAACCTCCACCCCACAAGACAACCCAAATGACACATAGCCCATAAACTCAGTGTGCCACTCAACCACAGCACATAAGGCATAACAACATACCCAACACTCTAGTCATAGGTGACTCTATAGTCAGGCATACTGATATTCCACTCACCAGGCTAAACAAGGAGAAAGTTACTATCAGCTGCCTGTCGGGTGTCAGGATCCACCACATAATGCATCCACTCAGGTCACTTCACAACAAGTACAAATATGACTCTGTCATTGTCCATGTTGGTGTATATGACCTGAGACATACCTCCCTGGACTACATGAAAAGGGACATGGAGGAGCTGCCCGATCTTGTAGCCCAGGCAGGTATGACCCTAGCCCTGAGTAGCATCCTGCCATCACCCAGAATGATACTACAGTACAAGGACAAAATGACTGAGTTCAACAATTGGCTAAGCTTCTGGTGTCATTCTAAGGGGATCCAGTATCTGTCTCCCTGGGATGACATGATTGACAAACCACAATGCTTTGCCAGAGATGGCCTACACCTGTCGCCCCTGGGATTCCGGATAATGGCTAAGGCTCTAGCCACCCCTATAGTGCCTTTTTTAGGCAAGGTTCAAATGACAAATTTACCACCGTAACAGGTACAAGCTAGCAAAATCTGAGGGTATTGCTACTTAATGCTAGAAGTCTAAACCTCAAAATGCACTCCTTAAAATGGAGAACATCGACATCTGTGCAGTGACAGAGACCTGGTTCAAGGCTCCAGAAAGTACCCCTGCATTACCAGGCTACAATTCATACCACACCTTTCACTCACCTAACCTGGACCGAAACACTAAAGGCAGAGGTGTGTCCATATTCATTAAGGATATCCACACACCTCCAGGCTAGTTGCTCAGCATAATGCATCCAATATTATCCAAGTGCAACTAATTCTGGGCAAGACCTCAATCCAAATTGTAGCTTGCTACAGATCCCCCACCATGCCCCAGGATTCCCACTCCTCATTTCTTGATACACTGGAAAATATTAGGGTACAACCTAACACCCTAATAATGGGCAATTTCAACTACTCCACCATTAACTGGGAAAACTACTCATGTACCAACTCTTGTGCTCAACGTTTTCTGGAATTCATAAATTTCAGTGCCTTGGATCAACTTATCCACACCCCCACCAGGGGCAGCAATATCCTAGACCTGGTTATTACCAGCATGGGCAACTGGTGAACCACACCAGAGGTCAATTCCTCGTTGGTCAGATCTTACCACAAGCGAATCACCCTAGATATCCACATCCCTCCCCCATTAGGGAAACCACCATAAAAATTTCTCCAAAGCCAACTTCACGCTTCTTAAGACAGAAATGGCAAACTTCACAACACCCATGCTGATGGACAATAGCAGTATGACTGCTGAATCTTACAGAAATGCACTTTATAAGCACTTACACGAGTGCATGGATCGTGCAATCCTTAACAGAACCAAGATGCTATTCTCCAAAAAATGGAAGCCAATCTGGTGGTCCCCTGGGATAAACAAACTCTACAACAGAAGAAAGAAACTGTTGCAAAAAAGAGTAAACTCCCATGATTGGAGGAACACCCTGGTCAGCCTCAGTAAGAAGCTGAGATCCCTCATAAAATCCTCCAAAGTTAGTTACGAAAACAAAATCGCCACTGACTCTAAAGACAACCACAAAGCATTCTATAGCTATGTCAAGAATCTCAATGGCAGCACTGAGATCTCCTCTGAGTTACAGCACAATGACAATAAATATACAGAACCAGCTGATATTACCAACATCCTGGCAGATACTTTCAGTGCTAACTTTACCCCCCTCTCATCCCCTAAAGGGCCCATCTCTATACCAGAAAAATGTAAAGTTTCTGTAATCACAGCTGCACAGGTAAAAAAAAAAATACTCTCCAAAGCCAAGAACAGAGCATCCATGGGACCTGACAACATCCCAGGCTGCATTCTATATGAACTACAGAACGAACTGGCATCCCACCTAAGTACCATGTTCAATCATAGCCTTACCTCAGGCTATGTACCCACTGAATGGCACACAGCGACAGTTATCCCACTCCACAAACAGGGAGCCACCATGGACCCCAGAAACTACCTCCCCATTAGCCTGATGAGTCTGGTCTGCAAGGCTATGGAATGTATCATCATGGAACTTATAAATAATGACATTGGTAATCTCCAAACTCTGGACCCTACCCAGTTTGGGTTTGTAAAAGGCAGATCATGTCTCCTAAACCTGATAGACTTCTTTGAAGTGGTCACCAAAGCCATAGATGAGGGTAAGGTGGTTCACACAGCCTATCTAGATCTTGCCAAGGCTTTCAACACCACCCCCCACTCTGGAATTATAAACTCACTAAACTAGGTATAAATCCCTATGTCACAAGATGGGTTGCCAACTGGCTCACTGACAGAACCCACACTGTGAAAGTAGCAGACTCCAAATCCAACTTCAGACCAGTGACAAGTGGAGTACCACAGGGTTCAGTCCTGGGTCCTCTCCTGTTTGGTATCTACTTCTCTGAAGTACAGGCTAACACAGAAGGTCTTGACTAATGAAGCTCACAGATGACTGCAAACTAGGAGCCATAATCAAAACTCCAAAAGATGTGGACATCCTACAAAAGGGCCTCGCTGAGACAGATGCCTGGTGTCAAAGCCATGGCCTCAAGCTCAATGCCAAAAAGTGCATTGTCATCCCTTTTGGTAAAAACTCTGTACCCATGAACTACCACATAGGCAGTAGTCTACTTAACACCAAAAGTGTGATAAGAGACCTTGGGACACAGGTGGACAGTAGTCTCTTCTTTGATAATCACATCTCCACAGTAGTCAGGAAATCCTTCTAGGTGTCACACCTCATCACAAAAGGTTTCTCATGCAGGAAAAAAAGAGGTCATTGTTCCCCTCTACTCGTCACTCATTAGACCCATTATAGAGTACAATGCCGCTTTTGGTATGTACCTCACAAGACATCTACAACAACTGGAAAGGCCGCAGAAATACCTCACAAAGAGGATTACTGGCCTCAAACAGATGCCCTACTCAAACAGTCTCAAAAAACTGCAGCTTTACTCCATCGCATATCGCCTACTCAGACGCGATCTCTGCCTAACACACAAAGCTATGTCAAACCCAGAGCGTTTGGACATGCTCCACTTAAGGAAATACCAATCCCTCCGAGCTACAGGCTCTAGGGACCTAAACCTGGTCACCGCAATAAACAGAACATGCTGGAGGGATATATTCCTGTCCCAGAGACTTCTCATACTATGGAACAATTTACATATCTATATCAAACAAAGCTCCTCATTAGCACTCTTCAAGGAAAATCTTGATGATTACATGGGAGATAGGAAAATCACCCCAGGGATCACTTCTGCGGCTCTGCTCAACAGTGGCACAGGAAAGTAATTTTCTTGGGTGGAGAAAGCCAGGGTACCTTTTGGCTAGGCTTATATAGGCCCTAGGGCCAATAGCCTAGTACCTACCTATGAACAGCACAATACACTATTCAAGCACTGACAGAAAAGGCAGAGGGAGGAAATAAAACCCATAAAGAGTTTATCCAAGTACTGAGGCTGTTACTCAGTTTAAGAGACACAATATCCCAAAAGATCTTTCTCCGACTGTGGCACATGAAAATTGCCAGAGAAAAAGTCTTGTTTGAATGGCTGATTTGGTCCTGCCAGGTGATTGGTTCTTCACCTCTACAAAGAAGCAGTGGGAGGGGTTGTGACAGACTACTAGGGGGAGGGTAGCAGGGCACTACTACCCATATGCTAAGTAAAGCATTGTCTTTGTTGAACACTGAAGAATATCCATTTGCAACATATCATAACATCTCCTAAATTCAGGGGAAACATCCACCTGTTCCCACAAAAACACCTCTTTCATTCAGGAAACAGTCTTACACAAAGTAAATTTCTCCAAAGGAGGTGATGACAACCAAGTTTCCTCAGAATCAGGCTTATTGGTTTGTGAATCTACAGGAGAAGAAGCCTGTATCCATGTCAGTATCCTCAGACAGACTTTCCTCAGGAATTTCTTTAGTTGCACTGCCATCAAGTAAAGATTTATGAGAACTAGGATTAACATTTTGTAATAATTACATGGCTAAGATAAGAAAATAATTTTTCTGACAGACACTATGGGCCGGATTCACGAAGGCTTGCACGGAGTCTAAGAGTAGTGTAAGACTCCATGCAGCCTTCACGATCCAGGAACAGCCCAAAGTCCGTGTAAGAGACAAGCTAAAACGGCTCTTACACGGAGAGGGCGTGGATAAGCTAATCACCTCACTTGCAGCTGAATAGCATGCAAATGAGGATGATTAGCGATCCAGGAAGCCCAGAACAGCCCGTGTAAGAGCCGTTTTAGCTGCAGAAATGTACTCAGTTGACAACTGAGTACGTTTCTGCAAAAACTGCAATGGAGCCATGTCAGCTCCAAATAAAGGGTGCATATGTGTCAGGCAGCATGCCAATGGCCAAATATGTGGCCATTGGCAAAGTAACCTGATGCAAATATATTAAAAATATAATTTTTTTGGCGATTGCCGATGTTTAAACCAGTGCAGCCCAGCAAAGCGGGCTACGCTGTATAAAACATAAAAACGAAGGTTTTAAACCCACAAATGTGGGTTTTATGCAGTACATGGAATGTCAATGCAGGGACCAGCAAACCAAAACCAACATGGCCACCGTGTAGTGGTTGCTAAGGGTGGAAGCTGAGTCTAAGACATGTAACTAAGCATTAGTAGGCAATCTGATGCAAATGAGTGTTAGGATACTGAATTCCACTGTCACATAGCAAATGAGCACAGTCTGAGTAGTGTAAGAGTTACAGAAGGGGGAGAACAGAGTAGGAGATAGGTGACATCACAGGGGGGAATGGTAGAAAGAAATGCAGTTCATTGGAGGTCAGAGTTACATGACAGATGTCAGACAGATATCATGGAAAGAGGTGTGCCACTAAATAAGCATGAGAAAGTCAAGAAATGGAAGGTGTACACTGTTGCCTACACCAAAGTTCCTTGCTGGGTGTGTATGTGCACGTGTGTGCGCCATGAAGCGCGAGTAAGGCAGTGTGTGCGCGTGTAAGGCAGACTGAGCATGTGGGAGCATGTTGGGAGATGTTTAACACTGTTTGCGCGGGCGTGCATGCGTTTTAATCCGAATAAGCAGATTCTGAACCATGTAAGTATGTGTGCGTGCATGTAAGCCACTGTGAGCGTGTTTCTGCTGGTTTACACACGGCTCCTCCCTGAGGAAACAGAGAGGAAAAAGGAAGCAACAGATTTAGTAGGAAGCTATCAGGGAATACTGCTGGAGCTAGCAGGTGAAAACAATTAGATGCAGGCAATTACACAGGCAGAATAGTAGCCCAGCCCAGCACTTAAAACTCTGCAAACAGCAGTGCAGGATGTTTCTCTCGAGACACTGCAAGACAGGAGTTAAGTTATCAGAAGTGAAAACTGAAAAAGCTGAACTCAGAGCAGAAATGTTAGGGGCTGCCATAGCTGTTATAATGAGACATAGGCAACTTGCTGAGGGTGGTGACAATGCAGATGGTGCCAGACAACCCACAGTGAGGAGACGGAGAAGAGTGTACAGGCCCAGGGTCACCTACCACGGGTTACATGAGCTGGAGATAGTAGAGCACTATAGAGTGGACAGAGACCTCCTGCAGCAAATAGTGGAGCTGTGCAGGCCACGCCTCACACACAGAACCAACAGAGGGGAACCCATCCCAGTGGAAACCAAGGTATGTGTTGGCCTAAGAATACTAGCAACAGGTACCTTCCAGAGACCAACTGGTGATATGATGGGGATATCACAGGCATCAGCCTCCAGGGTACTGCACCAGTTCCTGGATGCCACGTCAGCACATGTCGGTGATCATGTATATTTCCCCAATGACCATGAGGTATTGGCCAGCAATATGCGTCTCTTCCAGCAAATAGCGGAATACCCTGAGGTAGTGGGTGCAATAGACTGCACGCACATACTCATCAAAGCACCAGCCGGTGAGCGGGGTAGGGCATACATCAACCGCAAGGGCTTCCCCTCCATCAACTGCCAGGTCATGTGTGATGCCCAGGGCATAATAATGAATGTGTGTGCTGGCTGTCCTGGGAGCTACCATGATTCCCACATCTGGCATTTGACGCAGCTGTACCAGACATTTGCCAATGGGGACATCCTGCACGGACACCTAGTGGGGGATGCAGGTTATGCACTGGAGCCGTGGCTGATGACACCCATCAGAAACACACACACACCTGAACAGGAACGCCATAATGAGGCACACGCACAAACACGTAATGTAATAGAGCATGTGTTTGGGCTGCTCAAGTCATGGTTCCAGTGTCTGGACACATCTGGTGGAGCCTTGCAGTACACACCAACTACATGTACCCAAATTGTCATGGTATGTGCTATGCTACATAATATGATCTTGCGAAAACAGCTGCAGCAGGACCAGCATAGGGCCGGGCCAAACAGCCCCCCACCATTGCCAAGGCCATCACAGGCAGAGCGTGACTTGGAGGAGGAACAACCTGAGCCTGCCCCAGTAGGCAGAAGGAGGCGTGCCCAGTATGCCCTGGCCTTGGCAAAGAGGCAATGAATAGCACATACACTGGCTCAGTAGGAACCCTGGGAATGATACCCCTCTCTGACTCACTCATATAGTAACAGGGATGCCTAATATGACACAACCTGCTCTCAAACATGTACAGGGAAGTGTGATATGTGCATCCGACAGAGGCAGCCCTGCAGCACCACCTGAGGCATAAATGCTATGTGTTAAGTAATGTAACACCATGTACTATATGCACACCTGAGGACCCTGACTAACATCTTACCCTCACCAAGCATCATGCCACAACATGGCAATGAGATGATCAAGTGCAATAATTGACTGAAGTATCGCAGTTAGTCAAAGGGGATCCAATGTGTGCCAGTCTGGGATGACATGCTGAGCATGACATGATGCACCACCTGCTATGACTGGCATGCTCCTATCAGTGCAAGCCATATGGATACTGGCAAAGGCTGTTGTTACCCACAGTGTGCCCTGAATAGGTAAGGCTCAAAACACAAACCTATCTCCATAGGTATCAGAAGGGATAAGAATAAGATAAGGGATAAGTCTAAACTCACCCAGTATGGAGAATGTTGATATCTGCGCTGTAACAGAAAACTGAGTCAAGGCTCACAACAGCACCCTAACACTACCAGGTTACACCTCATACTGTGCTGTACAGCCTCAAAACATGGAACAAGCTACAAAAGGAGGGTGACTAGCAAGAATTGTCAAGGATAACCACACCCCCATGTTGGTACCACAACAAAAAGCAGCATGGACTAGCCATGGTCAAGTAACAGTGGCTAAAACTGCCCCCCAGTTTATAGCCTGCTGCAGACTACTGTCCCAACACCAGGAACTGCACCTGGCCTATGCTGGAATACATGAATATATCAAGTCCTCCAAACCACATTATACTGGCTGATTGAAAATACCCAGACATAGACTGTGAGCATTATACTAGCTCCAACAGTGTAGGACAAAAGTTCATAGAATCCATAAACCAAAAGGCCCAGGAACAATGTACCACTCCCACAAGAAGGGTAAGCATACTGGATGTGATAATCAGCAACATGGGTACTGGATGGCAAGATGAGAAGTGTATTGCTCACTGGTAAAACCAGACCATAGAGTAATCACACTGGATATACAAATCCTGACCACAGTCCCTGGCCAGAAAACCACAGTGGAAAACATGTGTTAAGCAATATTTGCACTCCTCCAAACTGATGTGGAATCCATTAAAGGTCCTGTGCAGGTGCAAAATATGGGCCACACCTCAGAACCTGTTATACAGCCATTCCATGAACACTGCCAGGAATGCTTGGATTATGCAATCCTAAATTAAAACAAGACACAATGCCATACACGCAGGAATCTGGCATGGTGGACACCAGCCATAACCAAACCATGCAAGAGAATGAGGAAGCTACTACATGATAGAGCAAACATAAACAATGAAGTAATCACTGATCAGTAGTATGGCAATAAAATCTGTCAACACATACAATCCACTAAGGCCAGCCACAACAAGTTGAATCTGTGAATCCTGAGGCAATGTTACACCTGCCCCATGTACACAGACAACCCCCAACTCCACCCAAGAAATACAAATATATGTGAGAGATGCAACCATCTATCCAAACTGGAGGCTGAGCTCCCTCAACTCAGTACTCCCAAAACTAGTCAGGAGGAGAAGGTAACCACACACACCACAAACACAGTCCCACATAGACCTATCACAACTGCAAACCAAACACATAAACACAGAAAAACATTCCCGGAGGCACAAATTACAAACACAGCACACCAACAGAGGCCTCTAAAGCAGACACCCAATCAAACAACCTCCAAACATAGCACATGCAACACATAGTACACAAAGCTGGTGTGCCAAACAGTCACAGGCCAGAAGGAGAAACAACATGCCTGATACAGTTGTAATAGGTGACTCCATAGTCAGACACACTGCTGTCCCGCACACCAGACTGAACAAGGGAAAGGGTACAGTAAGCTGCCTGTAGGCTGCCACAATATGCCACATAACAGAAGTATGCAGGTCACTCCAAAGCAAGTAGAAATATGATGCAGTCATAGTCCATGCTGGTGTGAATGACCTGAGATGTACCTCCCTAGAGTACATGAAAAGAGACATAGATGAGCTCTGTGATTATGTAGTCCAGGCCGGTATGACACTCACCATTTGCAGCATCCTACCCTTACCAAGAATAATGCCACAGTACAAACACAGAATGATCAGTCATAGCAAGTGGCACACTTACTGGTGTCATTCCAAGGGGATCCAATGTCTGTCTGCTTGGGATGTCATGCTTGACAAGCCACACAGCTGTTCTTGGGATGGCTTGCACCTGTTACCCCTGGGCGTCTGGATATTGGATAAGGCCTTTTCCACCTCCATAGAGCCTTTTGTAGGCAAGGCTGAAAAGACTGACCCACCACCCTAGAAAACATAAGTGGAAAGAAACATAAGGGTAATGCTGACCAATGCCAGATGTGTAAACCCCAATATGCATGCTCCCAAGGCCATCCCCTGTATGGAGAACATCGATGTCTGTGCAGTGACAGAAACCTGCTGCAAGCCTCCTGACAGCACACCAGCACTACCAGGTTATACCACATATCATGTGTCATGGCCCCAAAACCTGGAACAAAACATAAAAGGAGGGTGAGTATCCATATTCAGCACAGGCACCCATACGTCCAGGTAACTGACAATGCACAAGGCATTGGAGTCCACCCATGTGCAACTAACTGTAGGCAAGACTGCTGTACAGTCTGTAGCATGCTACAGACCACAGTCTCACACACAGGAACCCCACCCAGCCGTCCTGAAGACACTGGACAGTATGAATGTCCCACCAAATACCAAACAAGGTACCACAAATTACCACATAGGTGGTAAACCATTATGTATGGAGGGAGTAACCAGGGACCTAGGGACACAAGTGGACAGTAACCTGTTATGTGACACCCACATTGCCAATGTGGCTAGGAAGACTGTCTACATTTGACACCGTATCAGGAAAGGATTCACATCTAGCTCAACAGAGGTCATTGTGCCCCTATACTGTTCTCTAATCACACCCATAATCTAGTACAATGCCTCATATGGGATGTACCTTACCTGACACCTGCAGCAGTTAGAAAGACCTCAAAGGTACCTCACCAAGAGGATAAAGGGTCTCAAATATATGTCATATGCTGCCTGGCTGTAGACACCCCAGCTGAATGCAGTCATATACTGCCTACACAGAGGCATTGCATGCCTGTTGTAGAAGGCCATGCCCAACACAGGAGTAATGGACATGCTCCACCCCAGAAAACTCAAATCCATCAGAGCTGTGAGAGTGAGAGATGTCAACCTCAACAAATAATGAAATAGGATGTGCTGGTGGGACAGATACATAATCCAGAGGCTCCCCCCACCCTGGACCAGAATCCCACTCCATGTTAGGTAGAGCCCCTCACTGACACTCTTCAACAGGAATCTTGCCAAGTGGATGGATGATTGTAGAGTTACACTGGGGGTCTTCACTGTGTCATGTCCAGACAGAGGCACAGCAAAGCAAATCATAAATGGCCATAATATTCACATAGCAAGGGGTGGCAAAAGCCACACACACTCTGGCTAGGCTAATGAATGCCCTAGGGTGGATAGCCTAGTATGAACCTATGAACCTATGAAAATACAAATTGTACAGGACACTAAGGATAATCTCAAGGCTTTCACAACTGATGGTAGGAACCATGTTGGGAATTCACAGATATGCCCTGAATCACACAAATATCACAAACACACACACATATTGCCAACATACATCCTGACAGGTGCAGTGCAAACCCCCCCCCCCCTGAATGCAGAATATCTATCCCAGCAGACTGCTGGCCTCCTGACATTGCAGATGCTGAGGTAATAGCCAACATCTACAAAGCAAAACGCACAGCAGCAATGGTATGAGATGGTGTCCTGGGCTTAGTGCAACATGGACTCCAAGATGAATGGAATGCCAAACCACACTACTGCTCAATGTCAGCCTTACCACAGAATATGTACCCAAAGAGCAGTGTACAACAACAGTGGTCCTTCTCAACAAAGGTGTTGCCTGAATGGATACTGAAAACTACTACCCCGGAATCCTGAGAAGCTCGGTCTGCACAGCTATAGAAAGGATCAGCATGTACCACAGACATAAAGATATTGGGGACCTACTGACACCGGACCCTACCCAGTGTGGCTTTCTTAAGTGCAGATCCTGCCCCTAAACATGTTTGACTCAATTGAAGCAGTCATTAAGGTCATTAATGAGGGCAATGTGGTCCACACAGCGTAGCTGGACCTTGCAAAGGCTTCTATACAATACCCTACGTGTTCATTATAGATAAGCTCACCAGCTTAAATATAAACCCCATGTCAGTAGAGGGGTTGCAAACCAGTCCAAGGACAGAACAGACATGGTCAGACATGCTGCAGCCATGTCAGACTACAAACCAGATATAACTGGCATCCCACAAGGCTTGGTCCTGGGATCTCCTCGTCTGGTATATATGTCCCATAGGTACAGGCAAACATGGAAGGACTGTGTCCGAACATGTTTGCAGAGGACTACAAACTGCTCACCACATATGATCCACCAGCTGACACAAGCATCCCACAAAAGGGCCACATAGAAACAGACAACTGGTGCTTAGCCATGTCAGCAAGCTAATTGCAGAAATGTGTATAATCAACCCCGTGGCTATACAGTAAGTGCCCACCAATTACCACATAGGTGTTAACCCATTATGTAGTTAACATGTAATGAGAGACCTGGGAACACAAGGTGATAGATATCCTGCATTGGACAAACATGTGCTGTAGTGTTTACAGAAACATACCATATACCCACCTAATCATGAAGGTTGTCAGATCTAGATAAGGGAAGGTCATTGTGGCTCTGCAGTCATCCTTCATCAGTGGTACAATTGACTACAATAGCCCCTGTGGGATGTACCTCAGCAGACACCTCCATCAACCGTAAAGTCCCCAACAGTACCTCACCAGGAGTATCAAAGAGCTTGCACAGATGCCATGTGTTGCCTGTGTTGCTGGTATCAATAAACATGCTGCACCTTGTACAATCTGAATGGCAGTGAGCTATGCACATGAGAGACCTGAACCCCAGCACTGACTTACATAGGACAAGCTGTACTGCGTGATCCATAACACAGAAGCCACCCCCACCCATGAGTGCACCCCCAGTACAGGCTACCCATAGAGACACTTATCAATCTTCCTCAATAAGAATCTTGATGAGTGGATGGGAGATGGTAGCTTTATCCTGGGTATCACTGTCATGTCACAGGTAGATAGAGGCACAGTATACTAACCATGACATATGTCATGGCAAACTCCACTTACAATGTGTGTTGAAGGACAAACACACTCTCCAACTAGCATTAGACATGGACTAGGGCACATCGCTAGTGTTTGCAAATGTACACCTATGTTGTGGAATACACTACCAATGTTGGACAAGCCTGGTTTAAGTAGTTCATATCTGAACAGAATGCAACATGGTCAGATGTACACAACTGGCCCCTAACCAGGCTGTTGTGCCCACTATCGAAATGTAAAGCAGTGATAGCACTAAAGCCCAGGATACTGTCCACCACAGTCAAAGTACTACCAGTCCACTATACAGTACTACAGTGTTAGGTCAGTGTGAAAGGATGTTGACAACTGTATGCAAAGTATCCCATGCAAACACTGCAGGCACAGTATAATCCTGTTGTGTTCACACACAAAGCAGTTGTACAGTAACTACACAACATGACACACAACCATAAACGGGTGATATTTGTTGAAGTTCACACTCATCCACAAATGTGGTGGGCTGCAGAGTCCAACATATGGAATGCTCACACTGGGCATGCTCACACACTTTGATAAATGAGACATATGTCAGACAACATGCCATGGGAAGGCTGAACTGGGCATGCTCAAACACTTAGGCCAAATCTCAGTTTAGCAGTTGGACACACATATCTGGTATTATTATGTGTTATTCCAGGAACCAACCACATTACAGCAGTCTGCCCAGTGCACACAGTTAAATGACTACAGAGACATTCGTGATATAGTGGATCCCTCCCATATGCAAACATCTTCCACAGATGCACAAGTTGTTCATACAAACAGGGAATGCTATGGCAATAAAGATGTGCAAACAGTCTATCAGCAACAAATAATGTGCATTTGACAATTAAACATATGGGTGTAGAGGTCAACACTAGGCTGTTTGCCCTAGGGAATGACAGCTTAGCCAGAGTGTGCTTGGTGTCTGCCTCCCCACAGGATGCACATTCCCCTTTCTAAACACCGATGATGTCAGCACCCTATAAGTACAGCAGGAGAAAAGAAACTTCCCAGTAATGCGAATAGTGCACTCTGCTAATGCGTCCGTCACAAGTGTCATAACATAGTTAGGTAGGGGTTTGAATCCTGCAAATGCTCAGTGTGTGTGTGTGTGTGTGTGTGTGTGAGAGAGTGGGTTTGGTGTGTGTGTAAGTCTGTGGGAGAGAAATGTCCCTTTTGGCAACTAGGAAAACACACTACAAGATGCACATTCCCCTTTCTAAACACCGATGATGTCAGCACTCTATAAGTACAGCAGGAGAAGAGAAACCTCTCAGTAATGCAAATAGCGCACTCTGCTAATGCGTCCGTCTCAAGTGTCATAACATAGTTAGGTAGGGGTTTGAATCCTGCGAATGGCAAGTGAGTGTGTTTGTCTGAGGAGGGTTAGTGTGTGTGAGGGAAATGTCCCTTTTGGCAACTAGGAGAACAGACTACAGGATGCACATTCCCCTTTATAAACACTGATGATGTCAGCACTCTATAAGTATAGCAGGAGAAGGGAAACCTCCCAGTAATGCGAATAGCGCACTCTGCTAATGCGTCCGTCTCGAGTGTCATAACATAGTTAGGTAGGAGTTTGAATCCTGCAAATGGCAAGTGTGTGTGTGTTTGTCTGAGGGGGGTTAGTGTGTGTGCAATTGTGTGTGAGGAAAATGTCCCTTTTGGCAACTAGGAGAACAGACTACAGGATGCACATTTCCCTTTCTTTTTTTTTTCTTAGTGTGTATTTTTCTTTTTTTTTTCAATAATCCGTCTTTTATTGTTTTTCAATTACATAACTACACACTATAAATTTCTTTAAAGTTTTTCTTCAAACCCAAAAGCGCCCCCTGAAAGAAAACTGGCCCCAGTAATGGAATGTCCCACCAAATACCAAACAAGGTACCACAAATTACCACATAGGTGGTAAACCATTATGTATGGAGGGAGTAACCAGGGACCTAGGGACACAAGTGGACAGTAACCTGTTATGTGACACCCACATTGCCAATGTGGCTAGGAAGACTGTCTACATTTGACACCGTATCAGGAAAGGATTCACATCTCGTCAACAGAGGTCATTGTGCCCCTATACTGTTCTCTAATCACACCCATAATCTAGTACAATGCCTCATATGGGATGTACCTTACCTGACACCTGCAGCAGTTAGAAAGACCTCAAAGGTACCTCACCAAGAGGATAAAGGGTCTCAAATATATGTCATATGCTGCCTGGCTGTAGACACCCCAGCTGAATGCAGTCATATACTGCCTACACAGAGGCATTGCATGCCTGTTGTAGAAGGCCATGCCCAACACAGGAGTAATGGACATGCTCCACCCCAGAAAACTCAAATCCATCAGAGCTGTGAGAGTGAGAGATGTCAACCTCAACAAATAATGAAATAGGATGTGCTGGTGGGACAGATACATAATCCAGAGGCTCCCCACACCCTGGACCAGAATCCCACTCCATGTTAGGTAGAGCCAGCCCCTCATTGACACTCTTCAACAGGAATCTTGCCAAGTGGATGGATGATTGTAGAGTTACACTGGGGGCTTCACTGTCATGTCCAGACAGAGGCACAGCAAAGCAAATCATAAATGGCCATAATATTCACATAGCAAGGGGTGGCAAAAGCCACACACACTCTAGCTAGGCTAATGAATGCCCTAGGGTGGATAGCCTAGTATGAACCTATGAACCTATGAAAATACAAATTGTACAGGACACTAAGGATAATCTCAAGGCTTTCACAACTGATGGTAGGAACCATGTTGGGAATTCACAGATATGCCCTGAATCACACAAATATCACAAACACACACACATATTGCCAACATACATCCTGACAGGTGCAGTGCAAACCCCCCCCCCCCTGAATGCAGAATATCTATCCCAGCAGACTGCTGGCCTCCTGACATTGCAGATGCTGAGGTAATAGCCAACATCTACAAAGCAAAACGCACAGCAGCAATGGTATGAGATGGTGTCCTGGGCTTAGTGCAACATGGACTCCAAGATGAATGGAATGCCAAACCACACTACTGCTCAATGTCAGCCTTACCACAGAATATGTACCCAAAGAGCAGTGTACAACAACAGTGGTCCTTCTCAACAAAGGTGTTGCCTGAATGGATACTGAAAACTACTACCCCGGAATCCTGAGAAGCTCGGTCTGCACAGCTATAGAAAGGATCAGCATGTACCACAGACATAAGATATTGGGGACCTACTGACACGGACCCTACCCAGTGTGGCTTTCTTAAGTGCAGATCCTGCCCCTAAACATGTTTGACTCAATTGAAGCAGTCATTAAGGTCATTAATGAGGGCAATGTGGTCCACACAGCGTAGCTGGACCTTGCAAAGGCTTCTATACAATACCCTACGTGTTCATTATAGATAAGCTCACCAGCTTAAATATAAACCCCCATGTCAGTAGAGGGGTTGCAAACCAGACCAAGGACAGAACAGACATGGTCAGACATGCTGCAGCCATGTCAGACTACAAACCAGATATAACTGGCATCCCACAAGGCTTGGTCCTGGGATCTCCCTCGTCTGGTATATATGTCCCATAGGTACAGGCAAACATGGAAGGACTGTGTCCGAACATGTTTGCAGAGGACTACAAACTGCTCACCACATATGATCCACCAGCTGACACAAGCATCCCACAAAGGGCCACATAGAAACAGACAACTGGTGCCATAGCCATGTCAGCAAGCTAATTGCAGAAACGTGTATAGTCAACCCCCCGTGGATATACAGTAAGTGCCCACCAATTACCACATAGGTGTTAACCCATTATGTAGTTAACATGTAATGAGAGACCTGGGAACACAAGGTGATAGATATCCTGCATTGGACAAACATGTGCTGTAGTGTTTACAGAAACATACCATATACCCACCTAATCATGAAGGTTGTCAGATCTAGATAAGGGAGGTCATTGTGGCTCTGCAGTCATCCTTCATCAGTGGTACAATTGACTACAATAGCCCCTGTGGGATGTACCTCAGCAGACACCTCCATCAACCGTAAAGTCCCCAACAGTACCTCACCAGGAGTATCAAAGAGCTTGCACAGATGCCATGTGTTGCCTGTGTTGCTGGTATCAATAAACATGCTGCACCTTGTACAATCTGAATGGCAGTGAGCTATGCACATGAGAGACCTGAACCCCAGCACTGACTTACATAGGACAAGCTGTACTGTGATCCATAACACAGAAGCCACCCCCACCCATGAGTGCACCCCCAGTACAGGCTACCCATAGAGACACTTATCAATCTTCCTCAATAAGAATCTTGATGAGTGGATGGGAGATGGTAGCTTTATCCTGGGTATCACTGTCATGTCACAGGTAGATAGAGGCACAGTATACTAACCATGACATATGTCATGGCAAACTCCACTTACAATGTGTGTTGAAGGACAAACACACTCTCCAACTAGCATTAGACATGGACTAGGGCACATCGCTAGTGTTTGCAAATGTACACCTATGTTGTGGAATACACTACCAATGTTGGACAAGCCTGGTTTAAGTAGTTCATATCTGAACAGAATGCAACATGGTCAGATGTACACAACTGGCCCCTAACCAGGCTGTTGTGCCCACTATCGAAATGTAAAGCAGTGATAGCACTAAAGCCCAGGATACTGTCCACCACAGTCAAAGTACTACCAGTCCACTATACAGTACTACAGTGTTAGGTCAGTGTGAAAGGATGTTGACAACTGTATGCAAAGTATCCCATGCAAACACTGCAGGCACAGTATAATCCTGTTGTGTTCACACACAAAGCAGTTGTACAGTAACTACACAACATGACACACAACCATAAACGGGTGATATTTGTTGAAGTTCACACTCATCCACAAATGTGGTGGGCTGCAGAGTCCAACATATGGAATGCTCACACTGGGCATGCTCACACACTTTGATAAATGAGACATATGTCAGACAACATGCCATGGGAAGGCTGAACTGGGCATGCTCAAACACTTAGGCCAAATCTCAGTTTAGCAGTTGGACACACATATCTGGTATTATTATGTGTTATTACAGGAACCAACCACATTACAGCAGTCTGCCCAGTGCACACAGTTAAATGACTACAGAGACATACGTGATATAGTGGATCCCTCCCATATGCAAACATCTTCCACAGATGCACAAGTTGTTCATACAAACAGGGAATGCTATGGCAATAAAGATGTGCAAACAGTCTATCAGCAACAAATAATGTGCATTTGACAATTAAACATATGGGTGTAGAGGTCAACACTAGGCTGTTTGCCCTAGGGAATGACAGCTTAGCCAGAGTGTGCTTGGTGTCTGCCTCCCACAGGATGCACATTCCCCTTTCTAAACACCGATGATGTCAGCACCCTATAAGTACAGCAGGAGAAAAGAAACTTCCCAGTAATGCGAATAGTGCACTCTGCTAATGCGTCCGTCAAATGTGTCATAACATAGTTAGGTAGGGGTTTGAATCCTGCAAATGCTCAGTGTGTGTTTGTGTGTGTGTGTGGGAGTGGGGTTGGTGTGTGTGTACGTCTGTGGGAGAGAAATGTTCCTTTTGGCAAATAGGAAAAGACACTACAGGATGCACATTCCCCTTTCTAAACACCGATGATGTCAGCACTCTATAAGTACAGCAGGAGAAGAGAAACCTCTCAGTAATGCAAATAGCACTCTGCTAATGCGTCCGTCTCAAGTGTCATAACATAGTTAGGTAGGGGTTTGAATCCTGCGAATGGCAAGTGTGTGTGTTTGTCTGAGGAGGGTTAGTGTGTGTGAGGGAAATGTCCCTTTTGGCAACTAGGAGAACAGACTACAGGATGCACATTCCCTTTTATAAACACTGATGATGTCAGCACACTATAAGTATAGCAGGAGAAGGAAACCATCCCAGTAATGCGAATAGCGCACTCTGCTAATGCGTCCGTCTCGAGTGTCATAACATAGTTAGGTAGGAGTTTGAATCCTGCAAATGGCAAGTGTGTGTGTGTTTGTCTGAGGGGGGTTAGTGTGTGTGCAATTGTGTGTGAGGAAAATGTCCCTTTTGGCAACTAGGAGAACAGACTACAGGATGCACATTTCCCTTTCTTTTTTTTTTCTTAGTGTGTATTTTTCTTTTTTTTTTCAATAATCCGTCTTTTATTGTTTTTCAATTACATAACTACACACTATAAATATATACAATATATACATGATTGCTTCCAAAAGTTACATAAACATTATATATTAATACAAATTATTAAAAAAGAAATACAACATGAAAAAGTCAACAGTCTGTATTATTGTTACGATCTATGTCAAATCTAAGATTGAATCAGTCTTATAAATATGTGTCCTGAGTAATAGTGGATAAGAACCCCTAGGCCAACACAATATTGAAGATTTGCTCCCATATTTTTATATTATTTATGCTTTTCTTATGGTCATTGATTAACAATTTATGCGCTAATATGTGTCTGATTGCTAATATTCTAAAATTTTCCCAAGATGTCTGAGTCAGGTTCAACCAGTTTGAAGCTATGTATAGTTTCATTAATAAACAAATATTCATGATTATGATCTTTTTTGATTTATCTAAGTTATCTGGAGGAATATGTAGGATCATAAATTCCCAAGAGAGTGTTGAATGCTGGTATCCCATTTTCTGTAATTGAAGTTTTAATGAATTCCAATGTTTAAAAATGCATTTGCAACTCCAAAACATGTGAAACAAGTCAGCTGTCTGGTCTGTACAATATGGACATTTAGGCAAGTTCTTTGAGTCACATTTATGAAGAATAAGACGGGTATAGTAGGCATTGTTAAATATCATCAGTTGTGTGAACAGTAATTTCTGAAGGGACACAGACTTTAATGTTAGATTAAATGTTTCCAAGATCTTGCTGTTGTCAACTAATATTAATTTTTCCCTCCAATAATTCGATAAGAGAATATGTTTATTGTATTTCATCTCTTTTATCAGTTTATATGAAGTAGTTATATATTTTTTATCTTGTATCAGAGCTTCCCACAGATTACGACATATATTTAATTCCTCTTCATTAAAATCAAAGTTATTAAAATAATTTATAGCCAGATCTTTAAGTTGTCTCATGATAATTGGATAGGAAATAGGAAGACTTTTCTCTTTTAAAATATCGTGAACTGATACCCCAAGAAAGGGGTAGAGATCCAATACAATTAAATCCTTTATTAGGGGGAATTTTTGTAAGTCTATCCCAATTACTAAATTTGAGTTCTTGTGAAATGGTTGAAACACTATCATATATTTTAGTAGGTTTAATGAGGTAAAAAGATTTTGAATTGAAGTTACATAACTTTTAATATGTTCCATTAAGTCATATTTACTGAGTGTTCCTCTATTCAGAAAGGGTAGAGCTTTACAGTTAATTCCCACTTTAGTTACATGTCTGTAGGTTAAGACTAGCCATTTTGGCGCCCATTTCAGACTGCCTCTATCAAAGTGAATCACCCTTAAGATTCTTTTGGCATTAATTATCAAGTAATAAGTTTCAAAATCTGGTAAATCTAAACCTCCTCTATTCTTTGGAGCAATCAGTTTCTCATATGTTATCCTCGTTTTCCTAGGTTCCCAAAGAAATCTCCCTAGTCCTATATGAAGCTGTTTAAAAAATTTCCTCGTGATTCTAAGTTGTGTAGCTCTAAGTATATATAATATTCTGGGAAGAACATTCATTTTGATAATTGCAGTTCTTGCCATCATTGGTAGTTTCAGTTTACTCCATCTTTTCAAGTCCAATGTTATCTGATCCCATGTTGACTTAACATTGTTTATAAAAAAATGTTTGTTATCAGTTGAAAATACAATACCCAGATATTTTGTTTTTTCTTCCGTCAATACTTGTCCTATCAATGATAGCAATGAAAAAGGTGTAGGAGTCTTTAATGGGAATATTTTGGATTTCTTAAAATTCAGTTTATAATTAGAGATTTTCTCATAGTCTTCTATTGCTTTTAATATTTTCTCGGTGTCTGACACTGTGTGTTACAATATATATTTAAATAGTTTGCGAAAGCAGCCATATTTATTTTCATACCATATAGTGTTGGAGGATTGTAAAAAACATTTTGTTTAATGTGTAAAAATAATGGTTCCAAATAAAGATTAAACAAAATAGGAGATAATGGGCACCCTTGTCGGGTACCATTTTTAATTTGTATTCTTTTAGAGCATTCTTGATTGATAAATATATTTGTATATGCAATATTATATATTTTCCTTAATGTTAGAATGAAATCCGAAGGTACATTAAAGTATGATAACATATCAAATAGGTATACCAAGTTAACTCTGTCAAATGCTTTCTGTGCGTCAATTATGAGTGCATAAATATTGAGATTTTTGTACTTGGTGTATGAAATTAATGTGTGAAGTGTTAATGTATTATCAGTGGTCTGTCTCCCATCCATAAATCCCACCTGTTCCTCTGATATTAATAAATTTGTGGCCTTTGTTCAGTCTATTTGCCAGGATGGATGTCATAATTTTCATGTCTATGTTCAATAGTGAAATGGGTCTGTAATTATCTGGGTTTTTAGCGTCACTTTTTTCTTTCGGTATCAAAATAGTCTTAGAAGCATTAAAGTGAGGATCACTGATTTTATTTTGAATTATATAATTAAATGTCTGTGAAAGTATTTTACTCAGAATCTCATTAAAAGTTTTATAAAATTCAGAGGTCAATCCATCCGGGCCTGGGGCTTTATGTGGTCTCAGCTTTTTAATTATCTCTGCTACCTCCTCCGCTGAAATTGGTTTAATTAAGTCCCTATGGGACTCATTATCAATATTTGGGAATATGATCTTCTGCAAGAAATCTTTCCTAACGTTATCTGGTAAAACTGTCTGCTGATCACCATATACCTGATTAAACATTTTTTCAAAAGTATTCATAATATCTGCCTTATTAGTATATGTTCTATTATTATAGTTTATTTCTGATATTAATAATGTTGATTTCGCTTGGTTAATAATGCGTGCTAATGCTTTTGAGGGAGTCTGAATATGATTTGCGTATTTCACTAAATTTCTCTGTTCATAAAATGACAGTTTACTATTGTGTAGTAAAAACAGTTCTTTTTGACACTTTAATAAGTCTATTTCTGTTTGTTTATTATAGTTCCTCATTAACTCCTGGTCTAGTGACTCAATTTTGGTTTCCAAGTCTAATAGTTCCTTATTTTGCATTTTTTTATAGTAAGTAGCTTTCTGAAGAAAAATCCCTCTTATTTGGGCTTTGGTTGTAGCCCATTCTATATCAACTGGATGTCTGTTTTTAAGAAAGTTATGAAGTAACTGTTCAAGTGTCTCTTTAACTTCTTTCAATATGTCCTCTTTCCTTAGTAAATATGGATTTAAAGACCAATTGTATCCTCGAAGTCTCCTATTACTCATATTATTATTATTGTTTAGTGTTAGTGTGATCTTTGAGTGGTCCAATAATTGTCTGGCTTGGGTAGAAACACATGGGTCAACAGATATCAATACTTCCGAAATCAAAAAAAATCAATTCTCGACCACATTTTATGGCAGCTTGAGTAAAAAGTAAAATTCTCTGCTTTCTTTTGTGTGTGTGTATGTATAAATGGGTCGTATAGTTTAAAATCAGTTTTAAATTCCTTCAATGCTATCATTGCCTGTTTATTAAAAGCTTTGGATGAACCAAATTTGTCCAACTTGGGATCTTGATACGAATTCCAGTCACCTCCCATTAATATATAAGTTATTATATTGTTGTAAAATGGAGTAAAGTGAAGTTATAAAATGGTGCTGATTAGTAGAGGGGGCATATATATTCATGAGTAATATAGGTTTATCATAGAACGTAGATATCAGAACCACTAAACACCACCTTCCCTCTTTATCTATTTTGACATCTAATATTTTTTCTTGGTATCAGTTTTTAATTATAATTGCCACTCCTACACTGTTCATTGTCCCTTCCGCCGCCACTATCTCCCTAATCCATTTCTTATTCTTCAGTATATCCCACTGATCATTAGTCAAATGAGTTTCCTGCAATGAAATATAGTCTGCTTTTGATTGGAAAAACAAATGTAAAAATAGCTTCCTTTTTTTCCTGTTCTGGAGTCCTTTAACATTCCAAGATTCTATTATCCACATCTGTAGCTCTTCAAAAATGTAGTCCTATTCCTACTATTAAGAGGCAACCTTAGATTACAGTGTATTAACATACCATAGATTATTTGGAAGCGAATCTGACATCCTATCCCTACCCAGTGCTTATCCACTATTCCTCTGGACCAGGATGTGCATAGGTTTTTCACATCCTTTGAATATCTCTGTTTATCTAAATTTCTAACTCTACAAATTAACCCAAAAACCTTATGCAAAAAACCTACAACCACTATCTCTAAATCTACAAAGCTTAATCCAAACATTCCCTAATAAACACTACTAATTACCTAACTACAGTTCTGGACATACTTAATATAGTCAAACACATTTACTAATTGTTGTGTGAAAATCCAGTTTAACTAATAGCTCATAATATTAATAATCAGCAATGAGAATAATACATTTTAACTTCTTGTCATATACACCATTAATTATTAATTCCAGAGAAAGGAAACAGTTGTTAAACATAACAATACAGTCCTAAGGTTATTTTTGTTTAAATGTTCTAACTGTTTTAGGTGGTTGTCCTTCTCCAAAGGTAACAGTCTGCTAAAACTTGTAACATACTCTAAGTAACAATAACAACTGTACTACACAAAGCATTTGACTAAATAATTGTATCCCTATAAAATATATTTAAAAATACTAAAGAGAAGGACAACTTAAATGTAACATTTTAAACATTTCAAGTTCACAGTCTTTCATAACATTTATTATACTAACATCATCCTGTTATTTTATTGAACAGAGCATACACATACATTTTCCTAATTAAAAGTGAAAGAACAAAAGAAAAAAAACCCTAAGGAAAAAAAAAAGAAATAGAGACATAATTACCAGATTCTATCACTATACAATGCAATACCCTTCTATTTTAACCAACCCATTACAATAGCATTTCCTACCTGTACATTTCCTTATACCATACAGAAGCCATTTACCCTCCAAATAAGTCCAGGAAGCTTCGTTTTTAATTCCAAACAGTTTCTGCAGCTTCTCTATAGTCCTTCCTGCTTGCTGAGCTTGTTTTCTTCATTTCGAATTCGCGATGGGGGAACCATTTCGCGGACGGACCTCCTGGATGCGCTATGTTGAAATCAGTCCCCCTGCATCCTCCAAAGGACTTCCTGTTACCTCGTGGCTTGTTTACACTCATAGGAGCCATAAATCTTTGGAAAAATGTTGTGGACACGCTGGAATTTCGAGATAAGGATGTAATCACGAGTTTCCCAGGGCCTGGTAGAAAAAAAAGAACAAACAAAGAGTTATAAAGCCTCGGATCATCATAGTTATGGAGTCCCAGTCTGTCTGATGCTAAAAGAAGACCTGGATGCTTTGATCAAACTTCTGAAGGTGGCAGTGCTTTGAAAAGCTTCAAAAAGGTAGGTTTTTGCTTCTTTTTTAGTGTTTATTGAATATTTAATACCATCCACTGTGAAAATTAAAGTATTTGGATACTTCATTTGAAATCTGATGTTTTTTTCAATCAAAAACTTGTAGTATGGAGCTAGCATTTGCCTGGATTGTCTTATTTGTATTGGTAAGTCCTCTGTCATGGAAACTTTGTTATTTTGCCAGATGATAGATCCACCATTCTTTTTAACAGTTAGCAGTATTTTGCTAGCATCTTGATAATTCAGAATTTTGATGTAGACTGGTCTAGGTGCATTTGAAGCAAATGATTCTCGGATAGCTCTATGTGCTCTTTCTATAACAATCTGTTTAACACTATCAGAGTCCTTGAACAGTGTTTCGAGTATTTGCATTATGGTAGCATTCAGATCATTGTACTGAATTGTTTCTGGAATTCCTCTGATTATTATAGTATTCCATCTGGATCTTGCTTCCAGGTCTAAAATTTTATTTTGCATGATTTGGATGTCTGCATCATGAGAGTCTGTTTTTTTCGTAAGCATAATTATTTTATCCTCACGTTCAGCTATTCTGGTTTTTGATTTATCCATCCTTTCCAAAATCTGATTACATGTGGCACTAAACGTAAGCATTTGTGTTGATAAATCTTTTAAGGCTTCTTGAATAGGTAACAGTGCTGATTTAATTTCCTCCATGCTGACCGGTTGGTCTGGTTTGTTTGTTATTCCTGTTTTTACAGTCTCCCTTTGTGTAACTGTTTTCTGTCTTTTAAAAAAAGCTTTTTTTTCTGGAGATTGCAAGGCAGATAGTTTAGTTTTAGAAGTTGTGATTTCCATAGTTTTGTCTTCTTTTGACATTTTGATACACTGTAAATGTATTTATACCAGATGTAAGGTTTCAGCTGAGAGATATGTATTTCCTTTGTTTGTTGCTCTGTTCAGAGTCAGGCTGACCATCAATTCCAATCCTGCTGTTAGAAAATATTTTTTCTCTATTTTTCCTTCTCAGAAGCGAAGATAGATGTTAGTACTTTAGTTATTGCTGCCAATTAGCATATAAAATCTTGTGATATATCCACAGGGTTGATTTTTGTTTCTGATATCTGGAGAGCTGTAGTTTTGCAGTGTTTAAAGAACGGCGGCCATCTTTGAATCACATTTCCCTTTCTAAACACTGATGATGTCAGCACCCTATAAGTACAGCAAGAGAAGGGAAACCTCCCAGTAATGCAAATAGCACACTCTGCTAATGTGTCCATCTCGAGTGTCATAACATAGTCAGATAGGGGTTTGAATCCTGTGAATGGCAAGTGTGTGTTTTTGGCTGAGGGGGGTTAGTGTGTGTGAGGACAATGTCCCTTTTGACAACTAGGAGAACAGACTACATGATGCACATTTCCCTTTCTAAACACTGATGATGTCAGCACCCTATAAGTACAGCAAGAGAAGGGAAACCTCCCAGTAATGCGAATAGCGCACTCTGCTAATGCGTCTGTCTCAAGTGTCATAATATAGTTAGGTAGGGGTTTGAATCCTGCAAATGGAAAGTGTGTGTGTTTGTCTGAGGGGGGATTAGTGTGTGTGAGGGGGATGTCCCTTTTGGCAACTAGGTGAACAGACTACAGGATGCACATTTCCCTTTCTAAACACTGATGATGTCAGCACCCTATAAGTACAGCAAGAAAAGGGAAACCTCCCAGTAATGCGAATAGCACACTCTGCTAATGTGTCCATCTCGAGTGTCATAACATAATCAGATAGGGGTTTGAATCCTGCAATTGGCAAGTGTGTGATTTTGGCTGAGGGGGGGTAGTGTGTGTGAGGACAATGTCCCTTTTGGCAACTAGGTGAACAGACTACAGGATGCACATTCCCCTTTCTAAACACTGTTTAGCTGAAGGCCATGGCTCTGGCACAAGTTGTCTGTTTCTATGATGCCCCTTTGGAAGATGCTTGTGTCGGCTGCAGAGTCGATTATGGTGGCCAGTTCGCAGTCATCTGCATATTTGGTCAGCCACAGTCCATCCATGTTGGCCTGTACCTCCAATAAATATATACCAAACAAGAGAGGTCCCAGGACTGAGCCTTGTGGGACACAACTCGTAACTGGTTTGGAGTCTGGCATGGCTCCAGCAATGCTAACCATGTGGGTTCTGTCCTTGAGCCACTGTGCAATCCATCTAGTGACATAGGGGCTTATATTTAAGCTGGTGAGCTTCTCTAGACTGCCGAAGTGGGGTATTGATGTGAAGGCTTTTGCAAGGTCCAGGTAGGCTGTGCGAACCACCTTCCCCTCGTCAATGGCCTTGGTGACTGTTTCAAAGAAATCAACCAGGTTAAACCTGGTAGTGCTGGTGTGCTCTCAGTAGCCCTGAACCAGGCATCTGTTACTGCACAGATATCGATGTTCTCCATGCCAAGGAGTGTTTTGGGTGCATGCATCTGGAGGTTTAGACTTCTGGCGTTGGGTAGCATTACTCTTAGTTTCTTATCCCTTGTGATACCTATGAAGGTGGGTTTGTCATTTGAGCCTTGCCTAACATAGGCACTATGGGGGTAGCAAGAGCCTTTGCCAATATCTGAAAGCCCAGGGGTGACAGGTGCAGGCCGTCCCTAGCAAAGCAGGTAGTTCAACAGAAGATGAATATGTGAAGGTGTAGTGCCTGTGATTAGTTAGCAGTAGCATATATGACTGCTCACGTGGACACATGCCAGGTAAGTCATATGCACTGTCTCACAGGCAATGTACATGTGAACAGGACAAACAGTGACATCCTGTCAAGTGGGACATGGACATACATATAGTAAGCTATGCAGATGGCACTAGGAGTCCACAGAAGCTCTATAACTATGCATTGCAGGTGTGATCAGTATTCCAGGGTAATTGCAAGCAAACATGCATGCAAACAAAGCTACAGTAAACAGGGCTGCATGTAGTCCATTGTACAACAAACAAGCTGTACCAGTTCCAGTAGGTAACACTGCAAATATGCAGGCACTATGCACATGTACTTGGAAATACACGGGTCAGATGGCTAGGGTCCAGTCTCAGTGCACACAAGTGTACAGACCATGTACTGTCAGGATGTACAATAACTGGATGGAAACCCATGTGCTCATACCTGCAGTAATACACATGTCAAATAACAGACACTGAGCCTTCACTCAGTGGTTCCATACTTAGTAGGATGTATGCTACCTGGCCTGCCACCACAGTATCCCTGACATATATGGGGACTCTCCCTCCTGTGACAGTTAGTTATGTGTGTTGGGGCTGTCTAGCATGTTATGAGATGTGAGCATGCAGTGCTAGGGTGCTCCTGTGTGTCCTGTACCAGTCGTGTAGTACTGCACACATACCAACATCCTCAAACATCTGCATTGCAGAGTCCAGTGTGGGCAACATACCATTTGCAATTTATATGTCCATCATTGTGTATTACTACATTCATTACCCTATCCCCTGTGCTACCTATATATGTAGCCTTCTGTTGACATCATTACCACCAGTATGCCAACATGTGCAGAAGATACACTATGGTACTTACCATGGGTGTAGACAACAGGACATGACAATCACACACTTACTGCATCAGGCATGCTGTGATATACCCACAATTAATTCAGCACACAGTACTGTTAACAACATGATACTATTACTACACATCTATGTGGTCACCCTGTGCATCAGCAACATTTTAACCTGTACCTGCACAGTTGTTACAGATTGCAGGAGGTGGCACAGTTTCATCATATGCACAGGGTGTGAACTTGGTATGCCTGAGTCAGCCACCGATACCACCAATTGACATGTATGTGTATGTGTGTTGGTGAGGGACAGCAGTAGAAGGTGGGGCAATGTTGATGCAGTGTGTGCATGTATGCGGTAGCCCTAGGTGTTGTCAATTCGCATGTGTGTATGGATGCACACAGTTCCACCTCATGGCTGCCATATACTGGTGTTTGTAGACAGCCACAGACTGTACCTGCCAGGTCATACAGATCAGTGTCTCTGGCCACGGACACGGTACCTGTGCCTTGCAGGGGTGCTACGGACCATATCCAGTACCAACCCAGACTGGGTACTGTCATCAGAAGCAGGTGTTCATTGACTGGACACAGATCCCTGTCGGGCCTGGCCAGGGCCACTTGCACGTGGTCTCCTGGGGCGGTCTGATGACAGCACAGACCCAGCATTGCTGGGGCTGCTGCTGGCACTACGGGGGCGGCCGTGGCCCTGTTGTCATCTCCGACGACTGCCAGCTGCTGCTGTTACTGGCATACGGCCACATCGACGCCTCAACCGCCCACCATCGCCCTGGCTCATGGACATGTAGTTGTGGAACCGGTCTAATATGTCCCCACAACGTCTGTCTATGACATCGGTGAAATCACGGATGGCAACCGCAATGTCACACATACTGTCAGTCATGGCTGTGCGACATGCTGTCAGCTCCCTCAGACCCTGTCTGGTGTACTGTTCCATATGTGACTGTGCCTGCATGACAGCCCGAAACATAGCTGAGGTTGTAAGACCTCTGTGGGCACGTCTGTCAGGGGCAGTACGCCCACGGATGCTCCCACGAGAACCCCTGGACATCTGTCTGTGTGGTACCATCTCTGGGCCATGCCCATGGCTGCTGTGTGGGGAGGCATGTGCCACAGATACCACATTACCCTGGTTAATGCCCATTGTATGCTGTCCATCATCTAGGGACATTGGTGACAAAGGGTGTATTGGCAGGATAACTGTGCGCATTGATGGGGTCAACAGCTGTGTACTGTCAATCGGCTGACCAATGGCGGACCCTGGCATACTTTCCTGTGCCATTACACAGATGTCATCATTATCAGTACCCACAGCACCTGATTCAGGTTCCCTGCTACATGACACCAGAGCAGCAACAGAACCTGTGGGAGGGAAACAGGAAACACAGTTTACAATGTCTACACATTACCAGTGATGCACACGTGCACACATGCACACAGTTTCACACAATTGTACAGTACTCAGTATGCGTGATATCAACACACAGACACAGACACACCTACATGCATACAAAGAGCACTACTAAGTGAGCCAAATAGTACTATTACTATCAACACTATTACAGGAATTGTTAATACACACTCACCAGCATGGATAGGCTGCATTGCTGTTATACCAGAGGGTCCTGCAGACGTGAAGAAACTAATGTCAGTGGGCACAACTGTGCCATTGTTACTGAGTATGATACAGGTCAGTAGTACAACAGTCGCCTTTCACAGGTCAGCTGCTAATATTGAGGATATCACACTTGCACATTAAATACTATGGTGACAGCTACAAACCAAGGACACACCTCACACATGCATTAACTACCAGTGTACACAACAGTCAACTATACATATGGCATATTACCTGCACGTTCACTGTCTTGCCTCCATCATAATGCATGTCTGCTGCTGTTGTTGTTGCTGGCAGACTGGAGCCACTACACTCATGAGTAGTCCCTCCAGTCTGGTGAGTGGGGGATGTGTAGCCTCCCCACCACCTGTGGCGACCTGCTGCCTGTGGATATCCGACGCACGCTGACGGACATGTCTGATTAAATCACTGCAGTGATGTTGTACCTGCTCATATGTCCTATTATGCGTGCCTATGTCATTTACCCGACGGACAAGGTCTTGCCACAGTGCAGCCCTCTCCTGCTGATTCTGGCTGGTGCGGGAAAAGAGTATTGCATAATCCCGTACCAGGCTCTGGTGTATCTCCTCATCCTCAGCTGTGGAGTAGGTGGGATTCCACGGGTGGGCCATGTACCTGAGAAAGAAAATAATCTGGTATCAGCAATATATGTCAGCAGAATTTGGCACACATACTACACATGCTACTCAACTGTTATGATACAACATATCTCACATATGTAGTATCTGTCTGTCTATTGGTGGATACACATGTAGATGGCCAGGTATCAGTGCTCAGCCAGCAACTGTGCAACAGTACCTGGCACACTCCATACGACATACTACCAAACCCCAGCAGTCAGAACACTGATTCAGGTCAAGAGCACCTCCTCACTCTGGGGGTTTGTATCTAGGTACTGTATGGCCTACATCATCGACTACTGTGAGCTGACCACACACTGATTGCCCTGGAAATACATATCCCACCTCCACCACCAGCACAAACCACTATAGTGCATAACATTACAGATACAAACTTTACACTTTGTAACAGTGACATGGTATCCTTTCAGCCCACTGGGCCAGTGGCAGATACAACCCACAATGCTGACCCCTACACAATTGCTTTATACAGACATCTCCGAGAATGCATGGATCATGCAATCCCATATATGATCAAGACACTCTCCACAAAGGGACAGCATCCTGTCTGGTGGACCCCAGCCATAGACAGATTGTATTACAGAAGATGGAAGCCACTGCAAGACAGAGCATAATTCCATAAAGGGAGGGCATGTCTGAGCAGCACTAGTAAGGATCTATTTTCCATCATACAAAATCCATGGGCAACTTTGAGAGGGAAATCAAGAGGGCCACTACAGATAACCAGAAGGCCTTCTTCAGTTATGTAAGCAACCTGGTCAGGATCCATCCTCTATGCCCATAGTTCGTACACAACAACAAATATTTCACTGACACCACAGATATTGACAACATTGTGGCAGACAGGCTCAGTGCAGGTGTCACCCCGCCCTCTCTCCCAAAATAAGACATAGTTATCCCAGCTGACTGTAACCTCCCTGTCATCACAGATGTCCAGGTGAGAGCCACCCTCAGGACAGCAGAATACACAACATGAATGGGACCTGATGGTATCCCCAGTTGCATGCTACATAAACTCTGACAGGAGCTAAACACACATATAGAAGTGCTATGTAACACTAGCCTGACTACAGGATATGTACCTGTACCTGTACACTGGCGCACAGCAGCAGTGGTTCCACTCCACGAAGGAGGCACCTCAACATACCAATACAATACAACACAATACATTACATTACAATACAATACTATACAATATGCTATTGCCCCTGGGACTACAGCAGCGTACTGTTCAGCTACCCTGACCATTGTGACACATGTGGTGTGATGGTACCTGCTGCTGTCACACAGTTACACAGGGTGACTCATATGGCATATTACCTATCTGACTAACATTCAGCAGGGGTATGTGTGACATGTACTCATGGGGAGTCTTGCTTCTTAACACTGTGTGGTTTATTGCAGGGTATGTCTTATCTGTGGGTAGGAACTCTTACCTCCACATGTGCACTCTATTGCAGTGGCACGGACGACACACAGCAGACATTTAGGTTGTGGATGGTGTGAGGTGTTACTATGGTTGTTGGACATCTGTCATGGGTGTGACTTACATATGTAAATCCGGGAGTGGTAACCTCTATGTGGGTAGCATATGTGTACTCTGTGGTGTTGTCAGTCACTGTGCATTGGTAATGTGTTTGAGTGCATTGTCACAGTGTTGTACATGTCACTGTGTCCTTCTCCATATCTGTAGCTGTCATGTGAGGTCCATAGCATGGCATCCATTATGTGGTGTGGAGGGGTACACCGACCTACATGTCCATAGCTGACACACCATGTCCGCTGACACATACCATGTGCAGGTATTCCAGGGATAGTGTGCCACTGCGAATATCATTGGGGCCACTATTGTACACATTTATGACCCTGTTCACCCCTGACACATGCAGTGGTGGGCAGCCAATCACATAGCTGGTGGTTACTGGTGTAGGTGATCTGGAATATATCCGTATACATATACACATATATATATTGATGTACATATATTGCTATAGATGTAGAGGGGGTGGGACAGGCTGTGTTGCAGGTCGTCATATACAGTCATACCTGTAGGTAGTCAGATCAGTCTGTCTATGTATATGTATCTACATATATCTATATCTGTATGTGTGCATTACATAGATATGTTTGTACAATATTCTATCTACATCTGTCTATGTATTCCTACATCTCTCTCTCTATGTATGTATACATATATGCATATCATATATATATATATATATACACATACATATGTTGACATACATACGTATCCATATGATAGACAGGTATATCAACATATTTGTCTACCATACTGTATACACACACTAACATACTGCTAAACATACATAACTGTGAAACCTACTTTGTACATGGCACTACAACCTACAATCAACCAACATTGATATGTGCACATAGATGCTCTCACATACAAATGTATGTACAGCCTTCACTGATAGTTGCTGTATGTCCCCTGCCCTTTACACATCTTCATATACATATGGATACAGACCAATGACACATATGGAGGGTTCACAGTATGTAGACCTTTATAGTATTACTTTACATTACCTGTGTTTGTCACAGCTGCTTGTGTTGCCGCCTGGTTCTCTGTCCTGCTGCTCCACTTCCCAGTTGTCAGCTTTCAGGTAGCTGTTGCTGAACAATTTGTTTGTGTCTGCTTAATTGCAGTTTCTCTGTCTCTCTCTCTCTCTCTCTCTCTCTCTCTCTCTCTCTCACAGTGCAATGCAAGTATTGCATGTGTGGACTGGGAGTACAGGATGCTTTGTAGGTATCTGCATATGCCCATGTGATGGCCTCTGCACCAATTGTTAGCCAGCATTTGCTAATTGCATGCAGCCAGTTGTGTACTGATTGCAGTTCTCACTGTGATTTCAGAACAGTGCTATAAAAGGTATGTGAGATAGGCGTAGCCCTTTCAGATTTTAAGGGCAGGGACCATGCTGTTATGCTGTGGACAATGTTCTGTGAGTGTAAAGGTTGGTATCTCTCTCATATTTCCAGGTGTGTTGTAGATTAACATTCCTCCATTCATTTCTCCAGTTTCCTGTACTAACTGTGTATGTACACTGACACCTACAACTACTACTACTGTTAATGTGTGTGTGTGTGCTTTCCTTTCACTTTTGCTTGCACTTTGTTGCTAAGGCTTCAATAGTTGCCCTTTACAGTCACTACTTGTATGCCTGCTAGGTGTCTTGACTGTAGTGTGCTGCTGTAGCTTTGCTATTTTCCATGTACATTCACACCTTGGAATGCTTGCTATATCTGCTAGGGTGTTACAGCATGCAGTGTGGCCTGGACATGGTGTGGGCCTTGACATCTATTAGGGTATTTGAGTATGCTGCTGAGCAGGCCCCAAAGACTTTCAGGTTCATCTGTTATGTGCCTCATGGAATGGTAAATATCAGTGGGGTACACCCATTAAAATGTCTGGTATGCTGCAGTTGTGACTGTGGGTTAGCATGAACATATGTATTACTACACTTTTTCTGCCATGCAAGTGATGAATACTTTCAGGACTCCATAGTTACCATTGCATGTGTTACACCTTTCTGCCTACTGTTTGTACATTTCACATGGGGTCTGTGGGGCATCCCTGTAAGTCATTCACTGTTGCTATGTCTAGGCTCTTAACTATTCAAATATGGTGGTGTCAGACCCGTCATGTGTACAGATATTTGCAGGTTGTCCACATTTCTGCCTCATATTTTGGTCAATATCTCATGCACACCTTTTTCTGGCAAGTCACTCTGGGCTCAAGTCAGAATATGGTGACAAACATTCAAGTTTCAGACTGCATACCATTCCAAACATCCCACAAAGTGCAGACTCTGTTACTCTCTGAACTGTCTGCATTTGTTGTAACATTATTTGTAATGTGTCCCTGGTTTTGGGCCTTTGCTCCACATATTTTATTACTTGGTCCAGATGTGTTCCTGTAAGAGGTTGTGGGGTATGGGCAGTGCTTATCCTGCTGTGAGTATGTGTGTGGCTTGCAATGTGCTATAGTGACATTATTACCTACTAGCTTCCAACTAGCATGGCTGTTTCTGTTCACACACTACTATTATGGAAATCCACTAGTTTTGATAGTAATTCTAAATGGCATGCTTTGTGTACTACACATCTATATTCCCTTTACATTCATTCCTACTATTACATGATATATTTATTTTAGCACAATGTTCTTGTATAAGAGTCATGGCTTAGTGGTAAGTCATGCAGACTACTGTTTCCAAGGTCCTGGGTTCGGGACTCACAGTGGGATTTTATTTTGCTTTTGAGCTGAGTACAGGACCTGTCAATCAAAGTGACTAAGGCACTTTTAAGCAGTTGTAACCAGGCTAGCGCTGGTTTGCGCGGAGCTCACGCATGCGCACTGGCGGTTAAACGTGCTTACTCTTGCGCACACCTGCACTATTTTCTTTGAAAGAAAAGAAAATGGGGAGACAGGAAAGTGGTGGTGGTGAAAAAGGGTTCACAAAGAGGGTAAGACAGTAGGGAAACAAGCTTGGGATGTAGGTAAGGCCCATAGCTGCCCATTTCTTCATCAGCAAGAGCTGTGCATATGTATGTAATTTGGTGTGACATTTGAAACCTTCCACCCCTGAGAGAGGTGTCAGGACAACAATAATACTTGTTGTACAGCCAATTGTAATTGATAGGTTCCATGTCCAGCAGACATGTGTGCGGAATGGGCAGCTATGTATGGGGCGTAATTTTTTTGTGGGTACAGAGTGCCCTTTTTTTTTTTTTCAGGTGAGAGTGGTATGTCAGGTGAAGGAGGTCAGTACAGCTGGGGAGGTAGGTTGGGTAGGTAAACAGACAAGACAAACAAGACGCATACAGGGGCGGTGTATGACACGTGTGGGGGTTACGAATTGACGGGATGGAGGTTTGGATATCCAGAGCCCATGAGCCCACAGATGGCAACAGTGGAACTGATATCCCCACCCATAGGCAGTTGCCACTGTTCCTTCACTGCCCAGGACCAGGCTGTGCTGGGGGCTGTGTAGGCGGGGCAACAGGCATGCCCGTTAGTTGCTCCACCCGTGCCTCAAGCTGGCATAGGGGCTCGAGAACAAAGTCCCGAATCTCCCTACGCACCACAGTCCGGATGCTACGGAGAGTGAGTGGTGGTTCTCCTCCGGCCACACTTGCAGAGGGGGGGCGAGCCCCATCCCCTGCAGCGCTTCCACCTGCAGGTGGCACAGGGCCACTGGAGGAGGGTCCGGACTCGGCACTAGTGCCAGGTGCACTCACCAGCTGAGGTGGGTCCGCTGGAACCCGCCTTCCCTGTGGTCCTATGTTTTGCATTATGTCATGACAGTTTGGGTTAGTGACATATAAGTCCAACAACATGCAGGGTTAATTGATGGCAACAGGCCATCAGGTGTGGATGTATGAACAGGGCAGATGCATCAACAGACATGCAAATATATATGACCCAACAGGACAAATGTCCAGGGGTGTTAATTTTGATTGCACATACCATTTTCACGTGGAATGGGTTATATGTGGTTATAGGGTGGGGTGAAGAAAGTAATATTAACACCTTCGAATAACAATACATATGCTGTACATTTCTAATAGCTACAGTTATATACACACTACTGTTCTAACTACAGTTTCCTATATGATAACTATTTCAACTTGGTGATAGGACTGTTACTGCAACATCAATATACATTTTATGGTTCTTCATACACATTCATATCTAGCTTTGTTCAGCTACATCATCCTGCTACATTTGCTTTATATAGCTGTAGACAAGTGTGGATGTTTGGTATATCAGACAAACATCCTATCTGCATATTGCAGACTGAGAGCAACATATCCTGATTTTGGGATACACATTCCAGATGCAGCAACACTTTGAACAGATTTTGCTGTTTGGTTTTGAATCTCACATGCATTTCATTCTGTCTTGACTGCAGTATACTTTATTCAGGGGTTATTAGTACTGTATTGCTGGATTCATGACACTTTCTCACACTCTCTCACTTGCTTTCATTTTACTATTCAGGATGGTACTTCTAGGCTTTATTGACATGTTTTACCAGTAGTTATTACAATCCTTTCCAGCAGTCTCACTTCTGTCATGTTTCAGTATTTCCACAGGGATATATTTCACACGTGATTTCATCATCTTCTGCAGCTATACTTTTCAGCCTGCTGCAGGTTGTGTACTATTTTCTTACAGGCAGGGCATTTTTATTTCAGAATATATGTCGGACAGTTTCATGTTTAGGTTAAACTTACAGGCTGAAACACACTTTTGTAATCAAGCAATACTTGCATACACTTTCACACTGTTACTTGCAGATTTTATTCCTTACTGACTACACTGCACTCTTTTGCTGACTGTCATACTTTTATATTTCTTTACAGTTACTGGTAGTGGATTACTGACCTGCCTGGTGGCACAACCGCACTAGCCTATCGCCATAGGCTCTGCGGTTCGCAGAACGGACACCTGCAGCTGTAATATAAATGAAGTAATATTGGAATACACATCTCCATAATATCAGCTAGTTTAATTTCTTACATACATAATTAAATGTTACTTACACAGTAGTGGGGCGTTGGGTGTTTGCCGGGCCTCCTGGATCCAAAGGTTCAGTTGGTCCTGCTTGCGTCTCTTCAGGTCCGCATGGTGGTGACGGACCTGCTCACCAGTCCTTGGAATCCCTGTGGCACTGGTGAGATCAAGAGCCAACTGGTCCCACGCCTCAGCCCTGTATGCTCCCCAGAGGACCTGGCCCTGCATGAGTTGGGCCTCATGATTATGGACTAGGAGCCAGACCATGTACCTGGACTCCTCAACACCCCACCTCTGTGCTCGAAAGCGACTACCCTCTCCTACTCCTGTCATTCTGCCTGCAGGTCAGTTCTACAATCATTTATGCTGTGTATTCCCGCCTATGGGGCTTATATAGTCTGTTTTTCCCGCACATATCTGTGATTGGCCATTTCGGAATTGTATCAACTTCAGTAAACCTGCATTGTCATGCTCTAGTTTGTATTCATTCATATATATTAGCTATTATTGCATTTACAGGTACTGCTGTCATGGCTTAGTGGTTCTGTACCTTGACTATGGTGTATAGTATCCTGGGTTCGAACCTGGCCACTGCTTTTTATTTTTCATGACTGTCTAGACATGCTGAGGGGTGTGTCTGTGTAAAGGCAGTTTTGATACGGCTTGCTCAACGTTGCCCATCGGTTAGCTTGTTTGCGTGGTGCGCAGCTCCGCGCAAACGGGGTACGCTGCTTTAAGCCTCATTTGGCTATGCTTTAAGCCTCATTTGGCTATCGGCACGCATATTACGCTCAGCTCAGTTAGGGGCACATAGATTTAGCATGTTAAACCACTGCTCAGCTACGGGGCACGTATTTTGCACCAGTTAAACCACTGCTCATCTACGGGCACATGCACTCACTCTGTTAGACTGTAGCTCAGCTATGAGCACATCTGGCATTTTTTTCTTCTTTTGTTACCTCACATGTCTTCAATATAAATGGGCTATTTCATTACATTTTACATAAATTGTGGTTTTATGTGTACATATTTGTCAGGGACTTGTTTCCTGCTTATTTTGGAAAAAAAAAATTGGTGTTGTGGGGGCTCGAACCATGAATGCCTGCTCTTCAGCCAACATCTCTACTGCTACGCTATTGCTTCCTGGCTTATTTTGCATATTTAGTTCTTATATGCTTTCCCACCGACTGCTAACTGTAGCTGCGCTACGGGCATGCCTGCGCAAATGAGCGCACTCACGGTTAAACATCTTTACAATTTAAAAAAAAATAACATGTTCATTTATATATATTTTATGTTCATAGTCTGTGGGGGCATGTGTTGTGTTGTGTTTATTCACATTTCCGTGAACTCTGTTGTGGGTGTTTACTTTGGGCACTTTTGCACTTCTGGGGGCGTGTCCGCTTGCAGGGCTCAGCCTACGGACACGCCTCCTACTGTCTTACACGGACCGTGTTAGACTTAGGTGTGATTCAGCATGCTCTCATGAATACGCAAAGCATGCTGACATCACTCCGTTTAACTGCAGCCTCCGTGTAAGAATTATAACTCTTACACGGAGGCTTCGTGAATCCTGGGGTATGTCTTCAGATGTACAATATTAACCTTCTGTTTTTAATCTGCAGGTCACACAAAGAGAGAAGGCTGACTTCACAGATGGCAGATCAGCCCTGTCAAAAAAATCACTTTGCCTGGTTACCCCAATAATATCCACAAGAGTGTCTCCCAGATTCAAAGAAAATGTTTCTCATGCACTTATCAGAAACTGGAACAGCCAAAGAAGACATGGATTGCTTCTGGTTCAAGTTGGCTGAAAGGACTACACAAGAGGAACTTAGACAGGAACAGATGGCAGTACAGGTTCCCCATCAACAGCTGAGGCACCGTCTCAGCCCACAGTAGCAAGAGCTCTTTATTATGCTCTTTACTTAAAAAGAAGAAAGTGGTAAAACAGCCAGAAGGACTGGAGTAAGTATCCATGCTGCAGCTTGAGGAGGAGGTTTGAAAGCCAGTAAGAAGAGCTAGAACAAGTCAGTCAGAAGGTAAGTTGTAAAACAAGAGTTCACAAGCAGCACACATACACTTATACTTTTACAAAAAAGGAGAATGCGGTAGAGTAAGAAAGAAAAAAAATAAAAACCCTGTCAGAAATGAAGCAGAAACACTCAATGCATTCTGACAGAAAAAACATAAGTTATCACAAATCACTACAAACATTAAGGAACATTTTCTGCAGTTTTAAAACACGTCACAAGCCTTAAGAAAAAAAAAAGTTGACAAATGCAGCATACTTTAACTACAAAATAAGCCCTCAACTAAAAATACCAATCATTCACAGGAAACTTCCAGTATTGTCAAAAAATACTGGGTTTCTTAAAGAGGAAATACTATTTTTAGTCACCAAATAAAATATAGTAATATTTTCTTAAAAATGGCAATAATTTCTGTGTTCTGCCAGAAATAAAGCTTCAAGCCTAACTGCTGCTCTTGTGGAACTTCAGAGCTGCTTTCTCTCGAGGTGGTAAGAAAGTACTAAAGCTCTCTTACCTCTGACTGCACATTTCCCTCATCTGGGCTCACAAATCAGCAATCAGAGTGAAGGTATGGGAGGGAGCCAGTGCTTTGAGAAACTGGCCGGTTGTATCATACATAGTGCACAACCTATATAGACAAAAGTCAAGTACAGCACTAAGAATGAACATCTACACATTGGTCACAAAATTAAGAAATAATGTCCAACAATACACTGAGCTTATCCATATCACTTTGATCCCAGGGCTACAGCCAGCATCTTTACACTCAGCCTACCAGCTGCTCTGAGGTAACTTGTGCCTAGTTTTTTCAGCCTTGAAATACCCAACCATATCTGACAGCCTATCTTTGCAAAACCAATGACTGTATAAACAATGAAAAGAACAAAAAGCACAAATACTCTGTGATCACTGCAAACCACTGCACATTTACTTAGAACAAGTACATAAGTGCTTTCATCTGTAACTATTAAACTTCTTCAGATAATAGAAAGGAAGTGAAACCAATCATGAACTACTTCAGAGTGGGAAAATTCCATGTGAATGCCCTTTGGATTTTCTACCTCTTCGTCAGTCTAAGAAACCAAAGGGCAAACAACATGCCCAGAGAGGGCCAGAACTACAACACCACCTCCCCCCAATTCCCTATGAGGGAATAGTAGGGGGCACCGAGGAGGAAAGGAAGGAAAAAATACCCAAGGCACCGATGTTTCTGAAGGCCTTGAATGTTGTATAGTAATTACTTGCACCAGTGATTTAATGCTTTTAACTACAGTTCTTTTTGTACTCAACAATCACATGTTGAATTCTTATCAAAAGGTTTCTCTTTTGTTGTTGGAAGGAGAGCCAACCTAGCAGACACTCTCATGGATTTAAAACTTTATATAAGAAAATTGAATCCAAGGTTAACAATTTAAATTTAAACAATGACCATTTAAAATTGGACAGTATTTGTTGCCCACCCTGCACCCTACATTAAACATCTTCGAAAAAATGCGTGAATTGGATGTCAGAGGTCTAGCATACTTAGTAGAACCTTCTATCATCACTGGGAATAAGATGGATAAAATAAATGAACTGAAGTTGGCTAACTTCCGTGTAATGAAGCTGGACAAAGGGGGTGGGGTAGTCCTAATGGACAATATACAGTATGCGGAAAAACATATATGGGGTGTTATTTCATGATACTTACACCCAATTGTCAAAGAATGGGGTTAATACTGCCTAAAACATGATACACTCTTTTTTCTCTCTATTTATATATATATATATATATAGAGAGAGAGAGAGAATATGTTAACAGAGGGGCAAATTGATGTTAATGAAGACAATATTTTGTCCATCAAACTCTTAAGATACCAACATTTGTCATACAGAAGGTCCAAAAGGATAAGAGGTTTATTTTACTGTCTTTTGCAATAAATTCCTTCTGAGGAGTTGCTGGTTTGCTGTTTGTGGTTTTTCATTCTACTTTGTTTGCTGTGGTCTTTCAACACCTATGAGGCCTACTGTAAATACTAGACCACCATTTAAAGATGTATGTGCAGAGTATTAATTACTCATGTAAGGATTCTTTGCATTTTTTTGAAAAAATTAATAAACATTACTTTTGATGAATCCACTGTTTTTCTGATGATAAATGCTAAGGACAGCTATACAGTTATTCCACATGAAACAGGGCTAATATGGTTTACTGAGTTCTTGCACAGTTTTACTGAACTGTCTCAACACAGAGTGAACCTACACTCAAATTTTGGACATAATCTTCCATAACAATTTTATAGTGTTTTCTCAGAATCAGTTTTTCCTGCAACAGAAGGGTGTAGCCACGAGTTCAACCTGTGGTGATGGTAGAATGGGAGGAAAAAAAAAACAGTTTTAGCAGTGCCTTCAAGGATTCCTGGTACCTCTATATGAGGTACAGGGATGATATTGTTTGGATGAGTGGTAGGCATAACATTTATGAGTTTATAGAATTCATTAAGCAGACCACCGATCTCCCACAATTCACATACGAAGTAGAAAACACTATTTCATACCTGGATGTAAAATTACTGAAGGATAGGACAAATAAAACCATAACTGCTAAGATCTTCTGAAAACCCACTTACTCAGATTCTTTCCTTCATTACTCCAGCTCCCACTCCATCAAACAAAAAGCTGTCATTAAGGGCCAGTTTGTCAGAGCGGCACATATGGTTACATTTTTTGATTACTTTGTTGAAGAATGAGAGACATTTAAAAATATGTTGTTGAAGAGAGGTTACCCAGAGACCTTTACTAACTACTCTATGATTGAGGTAATTTGTAAGAGGATGTCTCATTTTTACCATTCTATCTTGCTGGACTTGAAGACAGAACCAGTAAGTAACTGTGGTTACTGACATTAGAGACCCTGGGGCAACTGGTAATGAAATTCATAAACCTGTAGTTTCATTACTGCCTTTTAGTTGGATTCTGAATTCATTAGGTGGATGTTAAATAAAAACTGGGCATTAGTATATGGCAACACAGACTCAAGGAAAAAGTTTTCTAAAGGGTCATTTATCATTTATATTAAGGGCATTAGTATGAAAAATATGCTGGAATCATTTAAAAGAAACAAGGATGGCATGAAGAAAAGCATATTTAAATGTGGTTCATGTAAGTTTTGTAATGACATCTTGTGGGCTGATCATGTTGTAATAAAAAATGAAACATGGTACGTTAATGGTTGACACAACTGTCTGTTTAAGGGAGTTGTTTATGTGGCCCTATTTCAGACCTGCTCAGCTTTCTACCTAGGAAAGACTGAATGCATGTTGATAAAAAGAATTTATAAGCATTTGTATGCCATCAGAACAAAAAATGATGATAATGCCGTTTAAACATTTAAGTGAATGCCCGAAGGATTGTTTTAATTAAATCTGTGGTGTTAGATCAGCTTGATGTCAACCTGGGGGTTAGTTTTACAGAAAAAAAAGAGTTGTTATGGCAATTACGTCTTACTGCACATAACACCATCCCCAGAACTTAATAGGCCTCTATCACTTACTGAAATTAAAAGCTTATAAGTTTTAAAATAAATTATTATGCATTTATGTGCACTATTCCTAAATGGTTTTATTGTTTGGTACTGTTATAAACATTTCTGATTTTTTTTTAATAAGTTTTCTTTCCTTTTATAATATTAATGATTTTATTGTATTTTAGTTACATTGTTGCTTTAAATTTTTTTGGAGCAGAAGTGTCATGTGATTTCAAAGGTTTTTAAATAGCAGGCTATCACTTTATTTTTATTTATTTATTTGACATTTGTTGACTGGGAATGTCAGACTAAGCCACAGCCCTTTTGTAGCACAGGCCTGAGGAGGAAAGCTCCACAACAGTATTCACAAAGTTTGCAAAGTAAATTTATGAATACATTACAGAGAAAATATAGTGTGGAATACACTTGGCCAGAAAAATAATGCTGTTAACTGACAATGTACAGAGACTGCTGAAAGCAGCTGACAATCAACTTACAGGATACATTAATAAATATACAATGAAGGTAGAGATAAGCAACTCAATAGTCTGTGAAAAGTTAAGTTAGGAGGAGTTAGGGGACAAAGGTTTGGACAGCAGTAGGAACAAGAGGTAAATGTGTGAGGGAGCAAGTACAGCAATTTATGGGTAAAAGTGTAAAGAGTAGTGGAAAGTGTTGCTCTTCCAGTCAGGATAAAACAGAGAAGCATTCATGAGTTCTGTTCAAGCAGCTTTATTATGTACAAACATCAAGACTGAAGCTTAATAATTTTAACTTAGATAAACTTATAAACTAACTATTACACTCTTACATGCTCACTCTCTGGCTGCACTCTCAAAATGGCACTGAAGCTAGCACGTGCTTGCTATTTACATGCACTTGCTGTCCTTGAAATGTTTCTTAAAGGTACAACACAAACACTATTCTACATCCTCCCGCTTTAAGAAAGGAGTAATGCAATATTGACAATCGACATGCAATTGATACAAATAATTCTTCATCATGTAATTATACAGAACTAAATACATATAGACAATTATGTCCAGCTTCTGTGTATTTTACACTAGGTCTTGAAATACGACCAAATCATGTGACATAGAAATTAGAATTAGGTCTAGCAACTGGGACTGTCTTTGCTGTGCTGAATGTTCAACTTTGGGGACATCAGGAATGGAAGAAGTTAAGACATGTTCTGCAACAAGAACATTGTCTGGATTGCTCTGAGATCTAGTGTGTGTATCACAGGAACAATGCTGCAATTTTGATTCTGATACAGGAAGATGTACATGATTTCTCCTGTACTCCAACACATTCAGATTCTACAAAGTTGGATCTCAACTCGGTACATATACCTGTTACTTGAGCAATCCCATCAAACTAGTAACATATACAAAGTCCCATTCTTTTGCAAATTTCTGAAATGACTGACTGGTAAATTGGGTACCATTGTCAGAAACAACTTTGTGTGGACTACCATAGACTGAGAAATGATGTATCAACTTGGTAATAGAAGTGGATGTTAAGTAGTAAATTGATCTCAAACCAGTTCGAATAAGATGACACACTACATTGCTTTGATGGTCATTCAACATTAATGTAGTGGTTGAGCTTTTGCAAAATTGGATCAGTCTTTGTATGATCTCTCAGCTCAAGTATCATGGTAGAAAAATTACATACTTACATGACATCAAAGTCAAAATTCTCTGCATTAAGCTGTTCTGTTGTATTTTTGTGAGATCTGGATAAGGTATCAGTCATATAAAAATGCCTTTTGTATAGACCATTTTGAAGTTGTACTTTTGCAATTTGAGCATCATTATTTGTAATCTCACTGGAGCTGAATGCATAGACTTCTTTAAAATAGTGACTAGAGGTTGGTGATCAGTTTCAACCTGAATAGCTCGACCATAAATATAATCATGAAATTTTGAACATGCAAATACTATTGCCAAAAGTTCTCTCTCAATTTGAGCATACTGTATTTCAGTTTTGGTAAGAGTTCTGGATGCATAAGCTACTGATCTGCCTTCTTGAAGAATAACTACGCCAAGACCAAATTTTGAAGCATCACAGGAAAGAGTTACTGGTTTATTGACATTATAGTATCAATGTAGGTGAGGTGGCAATTTTCTGCTTAAGGTGTTCAAATGCCTTCTGGTGCTGTTCCAACCAATACCATGTAACATTTGTGGGCATCAGCTCTCTCAAAGGTGCTGTCAACTCATTGAAGTCTGATATAAACTTGCCTAAATAGTTTACCATACCAAGAAAATGTTGTAGAGCTTGAACATTATCTGGTGCTGCCATCTTAAGGATGGCTGCTTGCCTGGACAGGTCTGGTCACAAGCCAATACTGGTAAATAAATGACCTACATATGTAACCTCCAGTAGTCTGAATTTGCACTTCAGAGAACTGAACTTTAAGTTCACTTCACGTGCTCTGTCTAGAACTCTCTGAAGGTTTCTGTCATGCTCTGCTTCACTACTGCCTCCAACCAATAAACCATCTACTATTATGGCACAAGGATAACCTGAAAAAAATTTGCTCCATTGCATGCTGAAAGACTTCACTTGCAGAATTTATTCCAAATGGCATCCTGCGGAATCTATATCTTCCAAATGGGGTACTGAAAGTAGTCATTAGTGAAGATTTGCAATCAAGCGTCACTTGCCAAAATGAACTTTTTGCATCCAAGACAGAAAAAAACAGTGGCATTCGGTATTAGGGCTGTGACTTCCTCAACTGTATGCATAGGATGATGAAGTCTCTGATGCTTTGTTCAAATCTCTTGGTTCAGTGCATATTCTGATTTTGTTTGAGCCTTTTTTTGTGGGCAGCTACCATGGACGACATCCATTCAGTTGGTTGTGCAACTGGACAAATTACATCTATCTGCACCATTTTATCCAACTAAGCTTTGACTCTATTCTGAATAGCTATTGGAACATTTCTTACTAGTCTGACCACTGGACTGACTTCTGAGTCTAACTTTATAGAAAACAGAGCTGGAAGTTTGCCTAACTTGTCATCAAAAACATCAGCATATTCTGAGAAAATACCTTCAGTAAAACTGAACTAGGATATGTGCTTATATGATAAGCTTCTTTGGTAAAGGAAAGCAGATTCATTCTCATATGGTCTCGGAGACCCAATAATGACTGCACAGGTCTTAGGACTACATAAAATAGCAAACTGTAGCAATTCCCAACCAAATAACATAAAAGCACTACCGAGCCTTCGGTTTGAATCTCTTCACCTCCATAAGCAACAAGTTTCGCACAACGTGCCACATTAAGTTACTCACCAGCTCTCACCTTAATAAATGTGTCTGCTGACATCACATTACACTTTGAACCAATGTCTACTTTGAGCTTGGGGGATTTACCATTGAGCTAAACAGTACAAAACACTTTGTTCTTTGCCAACAAATAATTGTGACAGTTAACCATAAAGCTTGACTTGGGTTTTGCTGACTCACCCTTGTACTGCACTGAGCATGTTCTCCTCTTAGAATTTGATGGAAAACTACGGGTTTTACCTGGAAAGTCTGCAGGGATGACCGGTACCATGAGATTAGGCCTGCTTCTGCTAGCCACATGTTGCATGCTGTCTACATTTGCTCTGGAGCATGCTGAAAGCTCTTATCACTTGCAAGCATACTTGTGTGCCTTTCTGTACCTTCATGGATTTGACAAATCTCACTAGATTTGCTCAGTGTTAAATCACTCACGAAGCAAAATCTTTCTCACAGCAGCACTATTAATGCCACACTCAAGCCTGTCCTTTATTAATTCATCTTTTAAATCACCAAACCTACATGTTTTAGCTTTCTTTCTCAGGTCAGTAATATAAGCTGCAGGTTTCCCCTGGCTTTTGATCTCGTGTATAACAAAATGCCTCTCTAATGTAAATTTGTCTTGGGGGGGGGGGTTACACATTTCCCTGAATTTGCGTTTCAAACACTCGGGGTCTTCCCTTGTTTCAGCCCATACAATAATAGATTTTTCACCTTCTCCCTCATGCACTGATGTTGTATACACAAATGAACAATCTCTTTCTATGGCCTCTGACCCAGCTAGGTTTAGCAAAATGAATGCCCTGGTGCATGCATCTTTGTCAGAATAAGCTGCTTGTACAAAAATATTGTACTCTTACTCAAATATTCTCCAATTCTCTGTAATATGCTGATCAAATACAAGTGGTCCTGGTGTTCAAAATGCTTCTGCCATATTGACACATTCCAGTGAAGGCTTTTGCAAGTATGCACACACACACATACATACATATGCCAGTACTTGTAATTATGCCCAATATCAAAACAAGCCTCTGAATAAGTGAATTTTGCGAAATAAGTCTCCTGGACACAAGAATACTCGAAGGGGTGAAGCTAGGATCTAAACCTTCTATTTAAGGGGTAAAATAAAACATTTCAGAGCTTTACTAGAAAGGGTCACCCAGACTCTGCTACACTTTGCTGTGACGGAAAGGTTAGTTTGATTTTTATTTGTTGTATTTTGTATTACTTCATTGCCTTTTTCTATTTTGAATACTGCAATTTGTTTTCTTTACCTTGTGATTTACTTGTATTCTGCTTTATAACTGCATATTAAAACTTGGAGACCACAGCTCTCTCTCTCGTGAGTCAGGCAGAAATAATTTTTCCCACCCTCTCGCCCAGTTACTGTTGTGTTCTTAAACACCACTGCCTTTCTAGTTGCCTGCCCCTTATGTTAATTTGCCCATATATCTCATTTCCTCTCTGCTTTTACTGGCTTGTGTGAGTAAGCACAAAATTATCATTTTGTGAAATCACTCCCCTTCATCTGTTTAAATTTATTGGCCATCCTACTGTATTTCATAGTACTAGAATACAACAGTGACCACCCCCTTTCAATCTATCTTGCTGTTTTAAAAAATAGTGACTCACCACTAAAACTTAACTTTTTAGACAGGTAAAACTTAAGTTACCTACTTTCACATCTAATTCCTCTAGTGCACATTGGAGTGTTTAGGATAAACCATTTTTTCATCTTACCTTTAAGCATCTATTGCAAGACCACCAATTATTTAAGAACCCACATTCTGCCTCTCAGTAGTCATCTTGGGATTAGTGGTTCTCTTTTTCTCCTGGTGAGAGGAGGAGTGCAGTTACATTATTTCCTGGAGACTGATGATCAGCAGAAAGCTTAACTGCTTTATAGGTGACAGCTTGGAATATGTGCTTATATTCTGATCCTGGTGAGAGTAGAAGCAGAGTGCATTGATTCCTGACTCTTTCTGGTTGAAGTCCCTGTGACTAGCATTTGCTCTAAAACCTGTTATAAAGTACTAGGAAGCCTTAAAGTAATACACGCACTCAACTCTCCTTGTTAATAAGGAAAAATTTATCAGAGGCACTAAACAGCCTATAACTGCAAGTACCTTGCCAAGGTAAGGGGAAAAAAGCACCTAACCAGGCATGTCCAAGAGTCAGCTTCCAGTGATTTCTCCTGTCCACCTGGTGAATCTGGGCATACTGGAGGAATGCAGCAATTGCCTCATGTACACAAACAACCCTCTACCTCCCACCACTCAACACTACAACCTGTGAGAGATGCACTTACATAGCCAAACTGGAAGCAAAGTTCTCTCCAGCCAAGACTGTGCTAGACAATCAAAAGGAGAAGGTTAATACCCATACTACACCTCAAGCAACACATAGCCCTTCAAAACCCTCATCACCAACACCCACACATAGCTACACTAAATGCACATATGTGGAGGCCCTTAACATTAACCTGCCCAAGCAATAAGGACCTCCAAAGCTGAAATGCAAACACCAATCACAACCAAAGTATCACAAAGCTCACAACACCAGTGTGCCACCCAACAGCCCCTAAGGCAAGACAACGTACCCAACACTTTAGTCATAGGTGACTCTACAGTCAGGCACACTAATGTCCCACTCACCAGGTTGAACAAGGAGAAAATTACAGTCAGCTGCCTGTCACGTGCCAGAATCCACCACATAATGCATGCACTCAAGTCACTCCACAACAAGTACAAATATGACTCTCTCATTGTCCATGTTGGAGTGAAAGACTTGAGATGTACCTCCCTGGACTACATGAAGAGAGACATGGAAGAGCTCTTGGATCATGTGACCCGGGCAGGTACGACCCTAGCCCTGAGTAGCATCCTGCCTTTGCCGAGAATTATACCACAGTATAAGGACAAAATGATTGACTTCAACAATTGGCTAAGCATCTGGTGTCATTCAAAGGGGATCCGGTATCTGTTTGCCTGGGATGACATGATCGACAAACCACGATGCTTTGACAGAGATGGTCTCCACCTGTCACCCCTGGGATTAAGGTTACTGACTAAGGCTCTTGCCACCCCTATAGTTCCTTTTTTAGGCAAGGCTGAAAGGACAAAACCACCACCGTAACAGGTACAAGTATGCAAAATCTGAAGGTAATGCTACTCAATGCTATAAGTCTAAACCTCAAAATGCACTCTCTCGAGGCACTCCTAAAAATGGACAACATTGATATCTGTGCAGTAAATGAGACCTGGTTCACGGCTCCAGAGAGCACCCCTGCAATACCAGGCTACAACTCAACACTTTTCGGCCACCAAACCAAGACCGAAACACTAAAGATGGAGGTGTGTCCATATTCACCAAGGATATTCACACCTCCTGGCTAGTTGCACAACACAGTGCATCAGAAATTCTCCAGGTGCAACTAACACTAGGTAAGACTGCAATCCCCCACCATGCCCCAAGATTCTCACTACACCTTTCTAAACATACTGGAAAATATTTAAATACAACCAAACACCCTAATAATGGGTGATTTCAACTACCCTACCATTAACTGAGAAAACTGTTTACCAACACCTTTGCCCAACAGTTCTTGGAATTCATAAATTCCAATGCCTTGGATAAACTAATCCATAGTCCCACCAGGGACTCCAATATCCTGGACCTGGTCATTACCAACATGGGAAATTGATGATCCACACCAGTTGTCACCCCCCTCATTGGTTAGGTCTGACCATAAGCTAATCACCTTTGACATCCACATCCCACCCCAACCCCCAGTATGGAAACATCTGTAAAAAACTTCTCCAAGGCCATTGTCATGCTACTCAAGTCAGAAGTGATAAACTTCACGACACCCATGCAGACGAGAACTGAAAGTTTGACTGCAAAATCCTACACTAAAGCACTGTACGAGCACATCCACTTGTGCATGAATCATGCCATCCCAAATAGAACCAAGATGTTCTCCTCCAAAAAAAAGGAAGCCAATCTGGTGGTCCCCTGTCATAAACAAACTATACAACTGAAGGAAGAAACTGTTGCAGAAAAGAGGAAAATCCCAGCAAGAAAAAAATCTCCCTTACCAGCCTCAGTAAGAAGCTGAGATTCCTCATAAAATCCTCCAAAGCTAGTTACAAAAATAACATTTCCAAAGACAACAACAAGACATTCTATAGCCATGTCAATAATCTAAATGGCAGTGCTCAGATCTGCTCTGAGCTACAACAGAATGGCATTAAATATACTGATCCCAAGGACATTGCCAATATCCTGGCAGATCGATTCAGTGCCAACTTCACCCCCTTCTCACCCCCTAAAGGGCCCATCTCAATACCGAAAGATTGCCAAATTCTGGTAATCATGGCTTCATAGGTAAAAACTGCTCTCCAAAGCTAAGAATACAGCATCCATGGGACCAGACGACATTCCAGGCTGTGTACTACATGAAGTACAAAATGAACCGGCACCTCGCCTAAGTGTCATGTTTAATCATAGCCTCACCTCAGGCTTCATGCCCAGTGAGTGGTGCACAGCTACAGTTATCCCACTCCACAAGGGGGTATCCACCTTGGATGCTGGGAACTACCGTCCCATCAGTCTGATGAGCCTGATCTGCAAGGCCATGTAATGTATTATCATGGAACTTATAAACAAAGACACTGGCAACCTTCAAACACTGGACCCCACAGTTTGGGTTCGTGAAGGGCCGATCATGTCTCCTGAACCTGACTGACTTCTTTGAATCAGTCTCCAGAGCCGTGGATGAGGGTAAGGTGGTCCGCCCAGTCTATCTGGGCCTTGCCAAGGCCTTCAACACCATCCCCCACTCTGGAATCACAGATAAACTTACTAAGCTGGGCATAAATCCCTACATCACTCGATGGTTACTGACAGAACTCACACTGTAAAAGTTGCCGACTCCAAATCCAGCTCCAGACAAGTGGAGTACCTCAGGGTTCAGTCCTGGGACCACTCTTATTTGGCATCTACTTCTCTGAAGTACAGGCCAACACTAAGGGACTCTGGCTAACAAAGTTTGCAGATACCTGCAAACTGGGAGCCATTATTGAAATCCCAGATGATGTGGATATTCTACAAAAGGGCCTTACAGATACAGATGCTTGGTGCCAGGGCCATGGGCTCAAGCTCAATACCAAGAAGTACATAGTTATCCCCTTTGGGAAAAAACATGTACCCATGAATTACCACATAGGTGGCTGTACACTAAACACCAAAAGTGTGACAAGAGACTTAGGAACACAGGTGTACAGTGGTCTCACCTTTGATAACCACATCGCCACAACAGTCAGGAAATCCTTCTATGTGGCACACCTCATCACTAAGGGTTTTCATCCAGAAAAAAAAAAGAGGCCAATAATCCACTGTACTCATCCCTCATTAGACCCATCATAGAGTACAATGCCCCATTTGGTATGTACCTCACAAGACATCTGCAACAACTGGAAAGGCTGCAGAAACACCTCACTAAAAGAATCACAGGCCTACAGCAGATGCCCTATGCTGAACGACTAAAAAACTCCAGCTATACTCTATCACATATCGTCTACTCAGAGGCGAGCTCTGCTTAACATACAAGGCCATGTCAAACCCATAGCTGTTGGATATGCTACACTTAAAGAAATCCCAATCCATCAGAACCACACACTCCAGGGACCTAAACCTTGTCATCACAATGAACAAAACATGCTGGAGGGGATAGGTTCCTGACCCAGAGACTCCCCATACTCTGGAATAGACTGTCCATACATGTCAAGCAAAGCACCTCTTTGGCCCTCTTCAAAAGGAACCTTGACGACTGGATGGGAGATAGGAAATTTACCCCGGGGATCAAATCAGTCGCCCTGCTAAACAGGCGTCTAGGGAAGTAAATATTGTGGGAAGAAATAGCCAGGGAATTGTTATGGCTAGGCTTGTACAGGCCCTAGGGCCGATAGCCTAGTACCAACCTATGAAATTACTGTACTGTAAGAAATCACCTCTTGATGTAAGAAACATTTCAAAATAACTGCACGGTGTGAATAAACTGGGCAGAATAAGCTCAGAATAAAACATTTCAAAGTAATTGCACTTTGGGAACAAACATTACACAGCACACTAAAACTTTCCCAAAAATGGTTGTACTTTCCTAAATAAATCTGCACATTGTAAGAAACACTCTAATGGCAGCACACTGTGAATAGATGCACTAAGCACAAGAAACTTTTCAAAATGGCTGTATTTTGACTGCATTTTGTGAAATAGTTGCACTTTGCACACAATAAACTCTTTGGAATAAGTGCACAGTCATAAGCACACACTGTAAGAACTTTTACAAACTTCAAGATATTTTGAATAACTCTAGTTATGCCCTAAATAGCTTCAATCAATGCAAAAAAAGGAGTTATGTACTCACCATAACGTTCCATGTGAGTTGTTCATTTCGCCTTCATTCTTACAGATGGGTTCGGAGCCAAGGATCGGCTCCGAGTCGGCCTACTACAAAGCTCGGGGTCTTCAGACAGCTCGAGGCCAAGTCCCTATCCCATGATGCACCTTGAGTTACCTCAGATCTTGTTTGCTGTGTCCATCAATACCATGTGCCATTCTATCACTTCTTTAGGGAAAACTCATAGAAAGAATAAACAACCATGATAAAACTAGTATCTCGGTCCTCGAAAAATCCTGGAGGGGGTAGGAGGGTGGGAAGTAAGAATGAAGGCGAGATGAACAACTCACATGGAATGTTATGGTGAGTACATAACTTCTTTATGTGAAGTTGTTCTATCTCGCCATTCATTCTTACAGATGGGTAGCGTCCCAAGCACCATCTTTCTCGAGTGGCTCACGGGAGTGTTTTTCAGGACAGTAGAACCAAAGGAGGCCCTGTCCCTGGAGGCCTTATCAACTTTGTAATGAGTGATAAAAGTATGAGGCCTTTACCAAGTGGCTGCTGCACAAATATTGTTTATAGGAAGCCTAGCAGAAGAAGAGTATGTGAACACTGCTCTGGTAGAATGAGCCTTAATTTTGCGTTGCAAAGGTAAATTGGAAGTTGAATAAGTGAAGGTGATGCAATCAGATAACCATTTAGATAGTGCTGTTTTTGCTACTGGCATACCTTTCCTAGAATCTGAAAAGGAAACAAAAAGTTGTTCTGATTTTCTGAACTCTCTGGTTCTATCCAGGTAAAATCTGAGCGGTCTATGAACATCAAGCTTGTGCAGCATATACTCTAAGTTGTGGGTGTGGTTGGGGAAAAACACTGGTAAATCTATGATTTGGTTAAGGTTAGCTACAGTACAAACTTTAGGTAAAAATGAAGGATTTTGTTCACAGGGACACTGTCAGCATGAAAAACACAAATACAGAGGTTTTATGGGCAAGGCCTGTAGCTCTGATACTCTATGGACGGATGTGATGGCTACTAAAACGATAGTCTTCCAAGACATAAATTTCAAATCACATGAGGAAGCTGGCTCGAAAGGTGGGAGAATAATGCGTGATAGCATAAAATTTAGGTTCCATGGGGTATAAGGGGATTTCACTGGTGGTGTGAGATGAAAGGACCTTTTGAAAAAGGCTTTAGATAGCTTGTGTGACATTATGTTCAATCCTTCAAAGCCAAGGTGAAAATTAGAGATGGCGGCAAGTTGTACTCAAACTGTAGCTACCGCAGCTCCTTTGTTAAAAAGCATAGTAAAAAATTCTAATATAGAGGAAATGGGGGCTTGATAGGGTTCAATGTTATTGTGAGAAGCCCATATAAAAAAAATCCTCCATTTGCTAAGGTACAACTTCCTAGAAGAGGATTTATGAGACGATATTAAAATAAGCTGCTTTCATTTGACAGGTTATGGAACCTCTCTATGCTGGGAATTGGAGCAGCCAAGCTGTCAATTTTAGGGACTGAAAAGAGGGATGAAGAGCCCTCGACGAATGCGTCAGAAGGTCTGGAACTGGGTCTAGAATCCAAGGCTCTTCCAACAGATGAAGTCGATGGATGGGGAACCAAATCTGATGAGGCCAATGAGGGGCTATTTGAATGATAGTCCTTCCCAGGACTTTTACAGAAAGCAATACTTTGGGTATCAAGGGAATTGGTGGGAATGCGTAGAGGAGACCTGGTGGCCAACTGTGTATGAATGCGTCCCTTGGGGAATCTCCCGGGGGGGGGGGATCGGGAAAGTAGCTTCTGCATTTTGTGTTCATGTGGGAAGTAAAAAGATAGCAAGGCTGGCCCCACCTACAGAATATTCTCTCCGCTACCTCTTTTTTGAGGGACCACTTGTAAGGCAACAAAATTGCCCTGCTCAGTTTGTCTGCAATCACGTTGGATTTCCCCGAGATGTGCATTGCTATCAGAAAGTGCTGGGTGGATGTAGCCCACTGCCATACTCTTAGGGCCTCACGACAAAGGGGAAAGGACCTGTTCCTCCTTGTTTGTTCAAGCACCAGACCACTACATGTTGTCCATCTGAATCACAATTGTCCCCAGAGGGAAAGAGTCCTGAAAGTACCACTCATCATTGATAAGCAGATGCATCGCTTGTTCGGTCCATGTGCCTTGGGCTGTTCTTCTCTAAAAATGCCACCCCCCACCCTATCAAGGAAGCGTCCGTGGTCACTGTGGCTGATGGTGAGGGTAGGATAAAAGGATGACCTACCGTTACTTGAACAGAGGTCAATCACCACCAAAGAGCCTTTTTGCATGTGTTTGTTACAATAATGAAATGAGACACTGGGAGCTGTTGATAAGACCATTGAATGAATAGCAGCCATTGTAGAATCCGCATGTGCATGAGACCCAACTGTATCGCTATTATTGCAGCTGCCATCATGCCTAACAACTTTAGCACTTCTAATGCTGCAGTCATGTCTCTGGATATGATGTTCTGGACTTGCTGACGAAGTAGTAAAATTCTTTCTGCTGGAAGTTTTAAAGTGGTGGTGGTGTCCAATTCTGCTCCGATAAAAACAATATGTTGTACTGGCGACAAGGCAGAATTTTCTGAATTTTTGGCAATGCCCAGATGATTGCAAAGAGTAAGAGTGGTGTCCCTGGCTTGTATTAGCTGATGCTTGGTGGTGGCAGTGTGGAGCCAATCGTAAGTACGGAAACACCTGGAATCCTAAACGCCTCAGGTGAGCTGTGACCAATGCCATACATTTGGTGAACACACTGGGGGCTGTAGTGAGACAAAGGGCAGGGCTCAAAACTGGTAATGATTGGCTCCCAGACAGAAGTCCAGATGATCCCTGGATGGTCTGGCCATTTTTATATGGTAGTACGCATCCTGTAGATCTATCGAGCACATCCAATTGTCTTTCCCTAAGAAGGAAAGTATCGACTGAAGCGTTACCATCTGGAACTTCTCTTTCTTGACAGATCTGTTTAGTCTGATGAGGTCCAGAATAGGTCTCCAGTCCCCTGTCTTTTGTGGAACTAAAAAGAATCTTAAGTTCTGGATCCTGTCTGGTCTGCTGGGACTGGTTGGATGACTCTTTCTTAGCAATGTTTGGACCTCTACTGTTGCTTATTCCCTGTAACTGGGTGGAACATCTGGAATTTTTGCTGTCAATGGAGGGGGAATGATGAAGGGAATGAAATATCCTCTGGAATCTATACTTTGTACCAAGTTGTTTGTTATTTTGAGCCAGGCACCTGGATACAAAGATAAGCAACCCCTGACTGCCTCCAGAGCAGGACAGGATTCATCAAAGGCAACTCTGCTCTGATGAGAAGGGACTGCTGGATCCAAAGAAACAACCGATCCCCTCGGCATCGGAACAATAGGCTCTGAACCAAAGGTAGGAGCCAAACTTATACGAGCCGAGGCCCAGACAGGCAAAGTCAGAACCGACAGATCAGTCCGACTATCCTCCCTGGACCCGACCAGAGAGTGCCAGCTCCTAGACTTCTCGATGGGTGCCGAGGAAGTCCGAGTAAACAGAACCAATGGCACTGGAGCAGGCATCAGCTCTGAAGGCTCAACAATCATCAGGTCCAACTCCTCTGGTTCTGAAGGGCTGGTATGGCTCAGAGGAGGAAACGTCGATGGCATAACAGTCTTCGGTTCCGAAACCACTTGGGTCAGAGCCGATAAAAATTTAGCAAACGCCGGTGCCTGTAGCAACTTCTGAACCACACGATCCACATCCAAATCAGATAGGCTGTTCGAGGACCGAGATGAATGCATGGAGGGTGGCACCAACTGGAGAATGGGAGACTAATACTTTGGAGACCAGTTCCAGGAATGGGGACTGGCTCCAAAAGCTGTGGAGCCGACGTTGATTTTTTTTTTTATTTTGTCACATCTGTAGAAGAAGACTTTGAAGACTGGCTAGATTTATCCTGGTCACTCAAACCTTCCTGAAAAGAAGATTTCAGAAGTCCTCTATCAAGGAGTTCATAGGTTCAAAGGTCGGTACTAGGCTATTGGCCCTAGGGCCTATATAAGCCTAGCCAAATGGTACCCTGGCTTTCGCCACCCAAGAAAATTATTTTCCTGTGCCCTTGTTGAGCAGAGCCACAGAAGTGATCCCCAGGGTGAATTTCCTATTTCCCATCCAATCATCAAGATTTTTCTTGAAGGTTGCTAATGAGGAGCTCTGTTTGACATAGGTAGTCTGTTTCAGAGTACGGGAAGTCTCTGGGACAGGAATCTATCCCTCCAGCATGTTCTGTTTTTTGTGGTGACAAGTTTTAGGTCCCTACAGCATGTAACTCAGAGGGATTGGGATTTCTTTAAGTGGAGCATGTCCAACAGCTCTGGTTTTGACATAGCTTTGCATGTTAGGCAGAGATTGCCTCTGAGGCGATATGCAATGGAGTAAAGCTGGAGTTTTTTGAGACTGTCTGCGTAGGGCATCTATTTGAGGCCAGTAATCCTCTTTGTGATGTATTTCTGTGGCCTTTCCAGTTGTTGTAGATGTCTTGTGAGGTACATACCAAAAGGGGCGCTGTACTCTATAATGGGTCTGAGTGATGAGTAGAGGATAAAACAGACGGGCATTCGTGGGTTCTGTTCAAGCAGCTTTATTATGTACAAACACATCAGGACTGAAGCTTAATAACTTTAATTTAGATAAACTTATAAACAAACTAGCTATTACATTCATACATGCTTCACTCTCTGGATGCACCAGGAGCGGCATTAGGTTAACTGGTGCCCTAGGCAAAAGGGCACCACGGCACCCCTTACCACACCACCCAGTGCCCCCATCCTGGTCTACCTACACCAAATAAATACTGGAAAAGTGCCCCTACTAAAGTGGTGCCCTAGGCAGCCACCTAGTTGGCCTATGCCTAAGGTCGGCTATGGGCTGCACTCCCAAAATGGCACTGAAGCTAGCATGTGCTTGCCATTTATATGTACGTGCTGCCATTGAAACACTCCTTAAAGGTATAACACACACTATTCTACAGAGAGGTTATAGTTACAGGGGTAGAATGGGATTAAGGGGTGTTATTGGTGGAGGAAGTTCAAGGAGGGCTTTTACAGCGACATGTCCAGGTATTAAGAAGGTATTTTTTGAGAGATTTTTTAAATTCTTGTGGGAATAATTTTATGGATGGCCAAGGGAAGTTTGTTCCAGGATAGGGCAGGAGAACAGTTATACAAGTTTTGGCCTTTTGATCTCTTTAAGTTTATATATGTGTAAGTGTTGTGGCTCAGAGCTCCTGAGGATTCTAGCTGGAGGATAAAGAGATGAGCGAGATGTCAGGGCGGGAAAGGGGCTTATAGAGGATGGAACGAATGATAAGTAGTTGATATGACAGAAGTTGGTGGGGGAACTCTAACCAATTTAAAGCCTTGAGTGATAAGAATTAGAGGTCTGGTTTGCTGCAAACATAGCTACTTTGTTGTAGATGGCTTCAAGTTTAGCTAGTAGACCGGTCTGTAAATTGGTTAGGACTTGTGAGATCTAGAGGAGGCTGGGGAGAAGGCAGGCATAGGCAAGAGAGATGCGAGATTTCTTTGCATATTTATGAATAGTAAACCAAGTTTTTGGTGGGTTTTCTTTATACACTGGAGAAGATGGAGGTCGAATTTGAGTTTATTTATGATGGCCCCCAGAATCTTAGTAGAAGTTTCAACATTAATGACAGTGTTATGTGATGTTATAGAGAAGGTGCGTTTCAGGTGGGTGAGCAATTCTGGGAAAAATAAGAGGAATTTGGTCTTTTTGGGCTTGAGAAATGGTTGTTAGAGAACCAATTTTCAAAAGAGTTAAAGGAGTTTTGGGTGAGGACGTGCAGGTCAGAGATGGTATAAGAGGTGGAGATGATAGAGGAGTTATCCGCATATTGAATGAGGGTAGATTGAGGACAGGATGTGTAGAAGTTGTTGGTGAAGATGCTGAACAGTAGGGGGAAAGAACTGAACCTTGAGAAATTCCCACCTTAATGAGAGGAAGGGAGATTGTGAGAAGAGCCATTTAACTGATTGCTGTCTGTTGGAGAGGTAGCTGGTAAACCAGGAGATGGCTGAGGTACAGAGGTTGGAGAGTCTGGAGATGAGCATGGGGAGAGTGTCAAAAGCTTGGAGAAGTCTAGGAGGAGACAGGAAACAAGTCTGATGTCTCTGGCCAGGCAAATAAGAGTGGGTAAAAGAGATGAGAGCTGTTCACACACTGTGGTTTGGGCGGAAGCCATGTTAGGTAGGGGTGAGTTTGTTTTCTAGGAGTAGATGGTCCAAGATTTGCTTATTTACACATTTTTCTAGTATTTTAGAGAGGGGGACAGTATAGCTATAGGGTGGTAGTTAAACAGTTCAGTGGACCTGCCGCCTTTGTAGACCGGTATAGTAAAGAATTATTTCCCGAGTGAGAGAACTGTAGATTCCGATATAGAGCTGTTTATGAAGATGAAAATGGGGTGTGGTATGGAGTTTGCTGCTAGCTTAAGGAAGAGTGGAAGCAGTCTGTCAACAGAGGGAGAGCAAGGCTTAAGCATATGTAGGAGATGTTTTATGTAGTTGGTGGGAAAAGATTTGAGAGGAAAAGAAATAATTATTCTGGTTAGAGGTGGGGAGGGGTCAGTGGAGTTTGACACTGGTATTAATTTACTGATAGAGTCAATAAAGTAGCAGATAAGTAAGGTGGCTGTTTCAAAGTGAGTAATGTTTGGACATGGGGTTCAGGGTTCTGGGGTTGCCTGGGTGAAGGATTTGATTAATAGTACTGCAGAATTTTTTTAAGGTTGCTGAGATGTCTACTCTTAGGTTTTAGGTAATTTTTTTTCTTATTGATGTTGACGTGCTTTTTAGCAAGACGACAACATTCTTTATAGGTCTGTTGGTGGGAGGGGATTTAGTCTTAGCCCAGAGTTTCCAGGCATTGTCTCTTTTGCACATGAGACAGCATGTGGACTGGGATAGCCAGGGGGAGCAGAGAGATTTAACTCTTACTGTTCAGAGGAGGGCAAGAGAGTTGAGTACATTTAGAAATATGGAATTAAATTTTTGGACTGCTTCATCTAGAGGAAGGTATGACAGGAAGGACCAATTAATACAGAAAAGCATGTTACTGAATATGTCAGCATGGAAGTTGGAAGGGCTACAGCAGTCTTTGAATTTGTGTGGCCTTTGATGGTTAGGGTAGAATCTTTGAACACAAATTGGAGAGTGGTCACTGACGGAGTCAGGTAGATTTTCAGGGTGGTGATATAGGTCAGAATTGGAAACTAGTATCCAGTCTATGATAGTACCGGAGTTAGTTGGTGACTGAAATTAGTTGTGTAAAGCCATGTAAGTTTAAGCAAGAGTTGGGTGAGTTGGAGGTTACCGATAACCAACTGATGTTGACATTTCCTACGAAAGTGGTTTTGCTGGGTATGTTTTGGGTAAGCCAGGAGAGGGTTTGTGCTAATAACGGAATATTGTCACTGGGAGTATGTATATTGCAGCTACTATTAATATTTGATGACTTAATTTTGCAGTTAGCAATAAAGAGTTCAGCAGGGTGAAATGTGGGTGGGTTTAACATAGGGGACAACTTCCAGCGTTCAGAGTACATTATGGCAACATCTCCACCTTTTTTGGTTGGTGAAGACGAAGGATGCTATAAGCCAGTGGGGAGGAATTCATTGTCTGAGATATAAGGCTTGAGCCATGTTTCTATGATTATGTTGAAGTAGTTGGCCATCCAAGCATGGAATGCGCTTATTTTGTTCATGATACAGTATATATTGAGACTGAGTATAAGGTTAGAATCTTGGTGGGCGGGTTTGGATGATGTGGTGCAGGTGGGCTGGTTAGGTTGTAGTGGAAGGGTTGAGAATGGTCCAGGAATAGGGTGCATGTCACCAGAAAGGTGCAAGATATTATGGGACGTAGAGTAGACTTGGGGGTGGGATGTGATGGCAGTGATATTTATGCTTAGTACTTGGGTGGTACAGGATGCGAGAGGTTGTTCTGATTGTGTGCGGGTGTGAGTTAGTGGTAAGAAACAGTGATGGAAATATTGTGAAAGGCAGGTGGGTTTGAGTGTGCAAGGTATAGTGAGTGGAGGTTGGTGGGAGGTGTAGGGGATTAATTTGTATGTGATAGGAGGAGGAGGAGAAGTGGTGTGGAGAAGAGTGTGAGAAAAGTACAGTTTTGTACCTACCATAAATGTAGATGTCCGATAGATATGCAACTGCAGTCATGACATATGGGTTTGTCCTGCCTCAGGCAGCCCTCGGTCGGCTGAATTCCAAAGTCTGGGTCCGGCGTCGGCTGGTGTCGCCTCCTCTCCGTCACAATGGCTGGAGTATAAAGGCATCGGCCGACGCCATCTTCTTCAGTGTTTCTTGCCCCAGATGCCAGGTGCCCTCCTAGGAAGGCTAAATTTGGTGAATGGATAAACAATTCCAGACATGCACAACAGTAATAAACAGATACACCATAGGAGATACCCCCAGCTAAAAGGAACAGGGGGAATGGACCCAAATGAAGGAGAAGAGGGGAAGGAGGGAGGGAAAATCCGACTGCAGTTGCATATCTATCGGACATCTACATTTATGGTAGGTACAAAACTGTACTATGTCCTTCAAGAATGCAACTGCAGTCATAACATATGGGTTGAATACCATAGCCAAGCTGGGGGGGGGGTGGAGCTAAGAAAAAGATGGTGTAGCTAAAATGCCCTGCAGGACTGCCGAAGCAAAGCCTGCTCGGGATCTGGAGTATAAAGGCAGGTTGTAGTGTTTGGTAAATGTATGCATGGAGCTCCATGTAGCAGCCTCTAGAATGTCCTTTGTAGCCACTCCACTTAGGAAAGCTGTGGATGTGGCTATAGCTCTGGTGGAATGTGGCCTAATATTGGCTGGCACACTTTTTCCATGGTAAGAATAGCAGAATCTGATGCAGTGTCCAATCCATTTTGAAATTGTTTGCTTGGAGATTGCTTTTCCTTGTATTCCAGCAGCATAGGCTACAAACAGCTGGTCAGACTTTCTGGTGGCCTTAGTTCTGTCCAAGTAGTAACGTAGTTGCCTGTGTATGTCCAAGGTATGCAGCAGTCTTTCCCCTCTGTTTTGAGGATTGGGGAAGAAAGTAGGAAGGTGAATAGCTTGATTTAGAGACACCCTGGAAATCACCTTTGGCATGAAAGAAGGATTTGTTCTTAGAGAGACTCTGTTCTGATGGAAAATGAGGAAAGGAGGTATTGCCATAAGTGCCTGTATCTCCGAGACTCTTCTTGCTGATGTGACTGCCAGTAGAAAAACCGTTTTCCATGATAGAAATTGCATCTCCGAGGTTGCTGCTGGCTCAAAGGGAGGCAGAGATAATTTTTCCAGTACAAAATTGAGGTCCCGTGCAGGTACTGGTTGTTTTCTGGGAGGCTTGATATTCTTTATTCCTCTCAGGAACTGTCTTAGCAAAGGATGCGAGAACACTGGTGGATCACAATTGTATCTTGCTGAGATTGCTGAGGCATGAATCTTTATGGAAGAATATGAGAGTCCAGAATGAAACATTTCTGCCAAGTATTCCAATATCTCAGGTATGCTCAGTACTGTTGTATCCTGACCCCTGTTGGCAGCCCAGATGCTGAATCTCTTCCACTTGGCTGAATAGGCTTTTCTGGTGGATGGTCTGCGTGCTTCCAATAAGATGTCCTGAACTGCCTTGGAAAGACTGGAAGCGGTAGGAGTTAAAGTAACCTCCAGGTTGTCAGATGTAATGTTTTCAGGTTTTGGTGAACAGTCCTGTAGTTGTGTTGTGTTAGGAGCAGGGGCCATAGGGGCAGAGGCCACGGTTTGGTCCGAGTTATGCTCAACAGCAATGGGTACCAGTGTTGCTTTGGCCAGTCTGGAGCTATCAAAATGCCCGTTGGTTGTTCTGCTTTGATCTTCAGGATCACCTTGGTCAACAGTGGCAGAGAAGGAAATGCATAATTTTTTAGGGAATTCCAGCTGAAAGAGAGAGCATCCGTTGCCCAGGCTAGTGCCTGGTGGGTCCTGGTACAGGACTTTTCCAGGTGATGATTCGTGTGAGACGCAAATAGATCTATGTCCGGTCTTCCCCATGTCTTTGTTATTTGTGAGAAAATGTGGGGATGCAGCATCCATTCGTGTGGATCCAAGAAATTTCTGCTCAGCTTGTCCGCCAGTACATTGCCCTTGCCTGGCACAAAGTGGGATTGCAGGTGTATCTTCAGACTCAGTGCTTTTTCCCAGAGAATCATTGTTAGTCTGTAGAGGGGGTATGAATGAATGAATGGTTTACATACCACATGACAGTGGTGTTGTCTGTCCTTATTAGTAAATGTCCTTGCTGCAGTGATTTTTCGAAACTCTCAGTTGCATGCATCACTGCCAGCATCTCTTTTTGGTTTATGTGCAGATGTCTTTCCTTTGGTGTCCATTGACCTTGAATGCATCTGCCCTCCATGTGCGCCCCCCATCCATGATCTGAGGCGTCTGTTGTAATTATTTGACCTGCTTGAGGTCTGTTGAAAGACATGCCTTTGTTTAATTGACTTGCTTGAGCCCACCACAAGAATTCCTTTTGCAGACATGGAATAAGTGGGATTACGTCCTCTAGGCTTTGGCTGTGTTGTGACCATAAGCTTTTCAAATACCATTGCAGCTTTCTCATATGAAGTCTTGCCAAAGGTATCAGGAGAATGCATGATGCCATGAACCCCAGGGCCTGCAGGAGTTTCCTTGCAGTCAGCTGGGAGAGCTGTGCTAGGCCTTTGAAGTACTCTGGTAACTGCTGTTGTTTTTCCTCTGTGAGGTAGGCCATTTGTGTTTGTTTGTCCAGTTTTGCTCCTAGAAAAATAATCTGTTGGGATGGCAGTAGCCTTGACTTCTGAATGTTGACTGTGTATCCCAAGGCCTGTAGTAATTGCATGACATAGTCCAAGTTTTTTATTAAGGTTCGTCTGTTGTCTACTTGTATGAGGCAGTCGTCCAGGTAGGGGTGCATTTGAATTCCCTGTAGTCTGCAGTGTGCCACTACTGATGCCAGGCATTTTGTGAACACTCTGGGCGCAGTAGATAAGCCAAACAGCAATGCTGAGAATTGATAGTGCTCTGTCCCTGCAAGAAATCTGAGGTATCTTCTGCAGCTTTGTCTGACTGGGACATGCAGGTATGCCTCCTTGAGGTCCAGAGTGACCAGCCAAGACCCCTTACCCAGCATGGGAAGGAGTTGCTGTAATGTTAGCATTTTGAACTTTGGCACAATGAGAAAGGTATTTAGAGTAGACAAGTCCAGTATAGGCCTCCATTTGTTTTCCTTTCTTGGAACAAGGAACAGTCTTGAATAGAATCCCTGGCCTTGTTCCTGGGGAGGTACCATTTCTATTGCTTTTATACTTAATAGCTTTGAAACTTGAATGAGTGCCTCTGCCCTTTGATGGTGTGGCAGGTTTGGCATGCCCTGTCTTGTAGGTAAAGTATGGAAGTGGAATCTGTAACCCTTGTCTATTAAATCCAGAATCCAACTGTCCTTGGTTAAAATATGCCAGTTTTTTGAGAATAAGGATAATTTTCCACCCAAGGGTGCTTCTCTCTGAGCCCTTGTAGGCGGTATGAAAGTCAAGTCATTGTGATTGTCCTTGTGGTGCAGCTGGACTGGCTGCAGCACTTCTTTGATTTGTAGGTTGCCATTGGCGTCCCCTGTAGGAGCCTCGGTATTGGCCCCGGCCTCGGCCACGCCTGTTCTTTCCCCTTTGAAACTTGTCCGAGTCTGAGAAGGACCAATTCTTTGAAGGCCAGTTTCTACTAAATCTGGGTGGCTGAACCTGGAGGAAATCCTTGACTGTCTGTACTGACTTAGCTTTTTCCTCAATGGACTTCAACACATCTTGTGCATTAGCGCCAAAAAGCTTCTGTTTTTCCAGAGGTGCATCAAGTAACTTTACTTTGACATGATCTGGCAGTGGCTGATCTTTTACCCAAGCATGTCTATGTATCACAGCCCCAGTCACAGCTGCCCTACATGAAGCTTCCAATGCATCATAACCACACTGAAGAAAATGATTGTTAACCTGCTGAGTGTTATGTATGTGATCCTGCAATGCCTTTCTGTCAATAGGCTCAGGAGAGGCTAACTTTTTCTGTAAATCATCCAGTAAAAAATCCTGGTACTGAAACATATGAAAAAGGCAGTTAAGAGACCTCATTGGCTAGGGTGGTGGAGGTATAAACTTTTTTACCCCATCTCTCCATAGACCTGGCTTCCCTATCCGCTGGCAGGGGATTTTTGGCAGTGGAGGTAGCCACTCCCTTGGGACCCTGTGAAATAGTTTCTAAATCCACGGTGTGGGCCTTAAAGAGATGTTTGTGAGTGTCAGGGACTCTGTAATATCGGTCTGGCTTGACAGGAGCAGGGGGGAAGGGAGTCAGGGTTAGCACTGGAATCGTAGAAAACATCATCCAAAACATCCATCACAGGAGGAATAGCTAAAGGTCTGTGCTGGGGTAGCTTTAGGAAGGTACGGAGCCTTTTCCTGGAATCAGAGAATTCCTGACCCTGCCATTGGAAATGTTCCCTCATAGAGTGCAGGACTTCACCAAAAGAGAAATCCTCTGGAGGAGAGGCAGAAGGAATTGATTCCTCAGCATCAGAGTCCTCATAGGCCTGGAAGGATTCTTCTTGAATATCTGAATGCTCAGAATCCCCAGAGGCTTCATCTAAAGAGAGGTTTTCAGTCTGCTCAGTTCTAGGCCTTTTCCCTGCAGGAGGCTGAGAACCTCTGTCTGGGTGAGGCTGAGACCCCCTGATAAGGGAAATAAGGTCTGCAGCAAGAGACATAATCTGTTTATCAGAAGAGGGGGCCTGGACAGCAGGTTTAGGATGGGCCTTGGCCTGGCTGGCGGCCTTAGCACGTGCAAAGGCCCTGATGGACATAGATACAGGAGGCCTAGCAGCCCCACGTGCAGGAGTGACCTTGTCCACCGGAATGGTATCGGGTAAATCATGAACTTCGGTATCCGGAGGAAAATCAACAACCGGCACCAGAGAGGTCTCCGGGACCGAAGGACTAGTTAACGCTGTGTCGTCGGCCTGGAGCGGCTGAATTATCGCTTCCGCAGGGACCGAAGCACTAGCAGAGGGTCTAGGAGTAATATCGGTAGAGGACGCGGGCCGAGGATGCCGGTCCCGGTCCTTCCGTTTTTTGGAAGATTGCGCTGTCGGTTGATCCGATGGCATGATATATGCGAAGGATTCGCCAAAAAGTCTTCAGCAAATTCTGCCCGGCGCCTGAGAGTGCGCTTATTAAAGCAAGCACAGGCAGCACAGGCCGACACGTCGTGGTCTGGGCCCAGGCAAGGAAGACAGTAAGAGTGGAAGTCTTTATGAGGTATTTGTTTACCACAAGACAAACAATTATTAACTTTCTCAATTTGTTCTGACATCGGCTGAGGCAAGAAAAAATGTTCCCCAACGGGGTACTTAGCTTTTAGATGACTTTGGTACTGAAAACACAGGAGCTGACCGACCGGCACTTGCTAACTGCTTCTGCTTCAGGCAACGCGCAGCAAGAAAGACTGAAGAAGATGGCGTCGGCCGATGCCTTTATACTCCAGCCGTTGTGACGTCGGAGAGGAGGCGACACCAGCCGACGCCGGACCCAAACTTTGGAATTCAGCCGACCGAGGGCTGCCTAAGGCAGGACAACCCATATGTTATGACTGCAGTTGCATTCTTGAAGGACCATCATTGTGATAGTGAGAGGCAGAAACTGATAAGGAGATTTAAGTGACTGCTTAAAGAGGTAACTGAGTACAAGAGTAGGGAAGGGTGGATGCAACAGAACTAGGGATTTGGAAAGTTTAGTGAGGAAGTGGGGTGACAGCAGAGAAGATGGTAAGAGAGAGAAGAGTGGATGCAGCAAGAAAAAAGAAGTTACATACTCACCATAACGTTCCATCTGAGTAGGTAACTTCATTTGTCAGCAATCCGTGAGTATCGGATCCGACCTGGATCCGAGCTGGCAGCTTTCCAAGCTAAAGATCCGAGCTCTCAGCTCCTCTCCCTTACCCATAATACCCTGCTACCTCCCTCCAGTTCTCAGATCGAGTTTGCCAACTTATCAAACAACATCCAGACAAACCACACCTGACAAATGCTAACCTGATGCCTAACAGAACGAAGACATTCCATCATTACGATAACCAAAAAACAGGCTAGGGGGAAGGAGGGAGGGTCGGTTGCTGACAAATGAAGTTACCTACTCAGATGGAATGTTATGGTGAGCACATAACTTCTTTATCTGAAGTAGTTAACTTAATTTGATCAGCAACCTGTGGGACAGAGTCCCCAGCTACCAGAAAACTTGGGAGGTCCTCAGGGAAGAATATTCCGGAGCACTGCAGAACCAAAGGCTGCCCTCCCTCTGGATATCAGATCTGGTTTATAGTGTGAGATGAAGGTATGAGAAGAAGCCCAAGTAGCCACAGAACAGATGTCATCTAAGGGAAATCTTGACCAAAATGCTGCAGAGGTAGCCATAGAGCGGGTAGAGTGAGCATGAACCTCCAAGGGTTCTGGCCAACCAGAAGCTTTGTACGCAAGTAAGATGCAGTGGGATATCCATCTAGCTAGAGTCACTTTCGTAACTGGTTTACCTAAGGATGGCTTAGCGAATGAAACGAAAAGCTGCTCTGACTTGCGAGAAGTAGCCGTCCTGTGCAAGTAAAATCGCAATTGTCTATGCACATCTAACAAGTGCAGCCTGTATTCCCCTTTGTTCTGATAGTTGGGGAAAAAACAGGCAAATTAATGGATTGGTTGATATTAGCCTCAGAAGCCACTTTAGGCAAGGAAGGAAGGATTAGTCCCGAGAGATACTCTGTCCTTATGGAAGACTAGATATGGGAGCTTTGTACAAAGGGCCTGAAGTTCAGATACCCTTCTAGCTGAGGTAATAGCAATCAAGAAGGCAGTTTTCCAAGATAAGAACTTTAAGTCAACAGAGGCTGCAGGCTTGAAAGGTGGGCCAGTTAGAGCCTGAAGAACCAAGGTTAGGTCCCATGGAGGAACCACATTCTTGACAGGAGGTTTTAAAAGAAAAGTGCCCTTCAAGAAAGTCTTACAGATCTTAGTGGAAGCCAAGGGCCCAAGATTGTCCCTGATGTGGAAGTAAGAAATGGCTGCCATCTGAACCTTCACAGTAGAAGAACTGGCCCCTTGATGAAAAATGTGGGACAGAAATTCAAGAACTGCTGGAATGGGAGCCATAAACTGGTCCAAATCCCTATGTCAGGCCCTGATGGAAAAACGCTTCCATTTACTGTTGTAGATCTTCCTGGTAGAAGGCTTATGTGCTGCCACCAGGATAGATTTAAGAGGAGACGTGATACCGGGAGTCCTAGCCACTAACGGAACTGGATCAACCAAGCCATAAGCTTGAGGTCGTCCAGATTTGGAGTTTTCAATCCCGAAGGATGAGAAATCAGATCCGGAGTGGGATCTAAGATCCAGGGAGGAACTATGATTTGAGACCATCTGACGAGGCCAGAATGGGGCTATGAGGATCAGCTTGCTCCCCAACCGAAGAGCTTTCTGCAGAAATTTTGTCATTAGCGCGAGAGGAGGATAAGCATAAAGAAGACCGGATGGCCAAGCATGAACTAGTGCATCTCTGGGGCTCTCCCCCGGTGATGGAATTAGAGCGAAAAATTCACTGCACTTTGCATTCGAAGGCAACGCGAAGAGATCGCAGCAAGGCTGACCCCATCTGAGGAAGATCTGTTTCGCTACTAAGGGGTTCAGAGATCACTCGTAAGGCGTGAGGATAGTTTGACTCAGCTTGTCCGCTAGAATGTTGGACCAACCCGGAATGTGCGTTGCTATCAGAAAACGGTTGGTGGAAATCGCCCACTCCCAAACTCTCATGGCCTCTTGACAAAGAGGGTAAGACCTGGTCCCCCATTGTTTGTTGATGTACCAGACCACAGCCATGTTGTCTTTCTGAATTGCAAAAGTCCCCGGAGGAAGAAGGGCCTGAAGAGCTTGCAATGCTAGAAGCACCGCCCTCATCTCCAGAGCACTGATATGCAGAACGGTCTCTACAGGGGTCCATGTGCCTTGGACGGTTCTGCCCATGCAATGCCCCCCCCTGAGGTGAGAAGCATCCGTGGTCACCATGGCTTGGGGTTGAGGCATCAAGAATGGTCTCCCTTCCCGAAGCTCTCGGGAATGAAGCCACCAAAGAAGGGAGTCCCTGCAAACCCTGCTGAGAGGGTTCGTGGAATCCAATGGATGTAGAATGATGGACCATTGGACCTGTAAGGTCCATTGAAGAACTCTCATGTGCAAACGGGCTAGATGTGAAAGGCTGATGGCCGCTGCCATGGACCCTAGGGCTCTCAGGACTAATTCCACAGGTGGGGCCGGAGACTGTAAAAGCGCCATTACATGGAGTGTTAAGGTGCGGAGCCTGTCTGCTGTCAGAAAGGCTCTGGACTGAAGCGTGTCTATTCTGGCCTCTATGAAATCCAGAACCGGAACAGGGTGAAGAAATGCCTCTCTGTAATTTATGGCGATCCCCAACTGACGGGCCAAGAGTAAGAAACAACCCCTGGCCGAACACAGTAGATGCCTTTTGGGGGCACCAAGGAGCCAGTCGTCCAGGTACGGAAAGACCTGAATTCCCCGAAGTTTCAGGTGGGCTGCTACAACTGGCATGACCTTGGTGAACACCCTGGGGGCTGTGGTGAGGCCAAACGGGAGGACCCTGAACTGATAATGACTGGCTCCCAGCTGAAAGCAGAGAAACCTCCTGGATCGCCTGTCCATGAGAATGTGGTAGTATGCATCCTTGAGGTTTATGGAGCACATCCAGTCATTCTCCAGGGGGGAGAATAGATTGTAGAGTGACCATCCGGAATTTCTCCTTGGCAATGGACAGGTTCAAAGTTGACAGGTCGAGAATTGGCCTTAAGTCCCCCGTCTTTTTTGGCACCAAAAAGAACCTGGAGTAATTGCCCGACCCGGACTGTCCTGGGGGGACATGTTGGATGGCCTTTTTTTCTAGCAGCTTCTTTATCTCTGAAGCCACAGCCTCCCTCTGATTGGGTGGGACATCGGGGAGGCGCTTCAATCGAGGGGGAAGATTCATGAAGGGGATACAGTAACCTCTGGATATTATTCGGAGCACCCAGCGATCTGTAGTAATGGACTTCCAATGTGCTAGATGCTCCGAGAAACGCCCCCGACTGCCTTCAGAGAGGAGCAGTCGGGCAACCCCTTAGGGTTGCTGTGCGGTTTGGTCGGAGAAAGGTTCCCTCGACCCAAAATTCTTCGGCCCCCCTCTGCCTCTGGGCCGGCGTCCACCTTGTCCTCCGGAGCGGAACAGGACTGCCGAGACTTCCGGAACCACATCTTCTTTTGTCCTCTCTGGTTCCTTGAGAAGGACCTTTGAGGAGCCGAGAAGTAGATTCCGACGGTAGACAGCGTCTTCTCGTCTTTCTCGCTCTGGAGTAGCGTATCGTGGACGGTCTTGCCGAACAGCATAGAACCGTCAAAGGGAGCATTCATGAAGGATGCCTTGAAGGGTTCTGCAAAGTTGGAGCCAGGCGTGACACCACAAGGCGACACTTGCTCCGCTGGCTCTAGCCGCCCCCTCCGTGGCATGGGAGAGAAGCTGCATAAAAGTGTTGGATATCGATTTTAGAGTGGCCATGCGAGCCGAGAAAGTTTGTTTGTCCTCAGCCACCATGAACTCCGGGGGAGACCCAAAGTACTCTTATCAGACCTCGCTGAAGCCTAATGACGTGTGCCAAGTAATTCAGCGTCCTTATGGAAAAGGTGGCTGAAGCAAACATCCGCTTTCCAATCCAGTCCATCGTCAGAGACTCCTTGTCGGGAAGATGGACCGAGAAACTTTCCTGCGCCAGTTCCTTCTTGGTGGCAGCCGCCACCACCATGGCATCTACCGGGGAACCTTTACTCCACACTGGCTTGCCTGCGGGGGGACTAAGGATTTTATCCGGTCTCCTAGGGATTGGCTCCACAGTGTCAGACTCCTTCCATGCCCTGGTAGTAATCAGGTCTACCAGGAGGTCGGTCGGGGGGGGGCACCCAAGAGGTAGACGGGCCTGCGTCAAACACCTCCAGAAACACAGACTCATCTGAGGAAGGTTTCTGGGTTGACCACCCCCCCTCTAATGCGCAGCATCTCCATAATGTCTCCAAAGGAGACGTCCTCAGGGGGTGACTTGGGGGAACCTTCCCCTTCCTCTAAGTCCAGGTCTTCTGTGAGGGACTCTGGGGAGTCCAAGTGCCTCCTTTTACACTTTCGTTTGTGAGGGACCTCCTCGGCGGGACTGTCCGAGGAGGGCTCACCAACGGGGTCATGCTCCTCTACAGGAACTCTCTGGGGTGCAGACGCAGGCGGTCCCTGGGGCCGGACAATGGAAGACAGGCCCATCTGCGAGGGAATGATGGGTGGATCTGTAGCACGAACCGGGGACCTCGAACCCTTCGAAAGCACCCTCGCCACCACGTTAAAGGCCGAAGGTGAACCACTCTCCCTGGGTTCCGAGAGCAGTCCCCTCGGATCCAATGCGAGGACTGGTGCCGGAGCTGACGCGATCAGACCCGAAAGGGAAGTGTGCTCCAACCGCATCGGAGCCAAAGACACACTCACCCCTGTAGATTCGAAGCTCGGCTCTCGGCCCCGAGAGCTCGGATCCAAAAGATGACCTGATAAACTCAAGGATAAGTCCGGCATCGAAGTAGCGACTACTATCGGCGCAGACTCCCCGGCTCCGAGGCTACTCGGATCCGAAAGCTCCGAAACCCGATAATGGATCGGAGAAGGAGCAATGGGTGCAAAGAAGGGGGCCGAGCTGCCCCCAGGGGGAGGCAAGAGCACTCCCATCTGCATCTGGGCCTGAAGGAATCGATGCATCATCCCTTCCATATCCGCGTCGTAAAGACTCCTAGTAGACCTAGACAAGGTCACTGAGGCCGGCTGGGAAGGCCTCCTAGACGACCTCAAAGGTGACCGGGACTCCTCCTCCAGCTCTGGAAAGAAACATGGAGAATGGAGCCAAGAGGGGGAGGACCTGGAAACCCTCACGGGGGGTACAGATCTGCTTAGCCGGCGGGGCCGAGTCGGCCCACCGCTTATGACTTTTATGTCTATCGCTGCTCTCTTTCTCCCTCTCTCTATGCCTCTTCTCTTTCCTAGAAGAGTCCCCCTCTCCCTGGGAAACAGCGGGAGGTTGTCCCAGCCAGGGGCGGGGGAGCCGATGGCTTAACAGCTGCAGCCACGACTGGCGCTACTGAGGGAGAGGAGGAAGAAGAATCCATGGGCAAGAGGCCCGCTAGGATTAACTTGTTCCTCCTGTCTCTTAGTGCCCGGGGGTTAAAGGCCGCACAAATCTGGCAGCCAGATGTTAAATGGGCTACCCCAGGCAAAGAACTCACTGAGTGTGGCCATCCACTGGGGACAGCTTATGACCACACTCAGCGCATTTCGAAAAATGGCTTTAGGGCCTTCGGCCATGACAACTCAAGCACACACCCTAACACACAGATAAGGGGAAGGGAAACACACTAAAAATCAACTAAAATTAAACCAAAACTGATTTCAATTAACTAAGAGATCTAAAATACACACACGATTTACACTTCAATATAGAAAAAAAGTTTTTTAGAAAATTCCCAACTGTCTCTCACCTAACAGCCAAGAGTTCATCACTCATGCTTCTAGAAGCCGCTGCAAACGAGATCCGAGGACTCGAGGGAGGTAGCAGGGTATTATGGGTAAGGGGAGGAGCTGACAGCTCGGATCTTTAGCTTGGAAAGCTGCCAGCTCGGATCCAGGTCGGATCCGATACCCACGGGTTGCTGATCAAATGAAGTTGATGTAGTGGTGTCAAGAGGTAGGTAGTGAGTGAAAGAAAAGGGGGTGGGTGCAGTTGGAGGAGGAGGTAGATAGGTTGTAGTCCTGAAATGGTGGAGAAAGTTAGAGAAAGACAGATAGTGTGAAGTTTGTGGGAGGAGTGGAAAGGAGAAGCTAGCTAAGCAGAGATGACTGAAGGCTGGGGAAAGGGAGGGAAAGGTTTGAGTGTAACTGTGGAGTAGGGGAGGAAGTGGTGTTAAGGTGGGAGGAAACAATTAGGTCTAAACCTAGTGGAAACAGGTGGGTGGCAATGGGGTAGGGTAGGGGAGCACAGTCAGCCCAAGTGTAGCGAGTGTGAATGGAGTGGGCAGAGCTGTGAGAGGTGGATCAGTAAGAAAGAAAAACAATCGGTGAATCCTAATCTTTCCAGGGTGAGCAGTAAAGAGAAGGGTGGGGTTGTCCTTACATTCCGTGCACTAGGTCTAAATTACTTAAGTGCAGGAGATATGAAAGCACTAGGGAGGATAAGTACATGTAGGAGGTTAGGCACAATGGGAGTTGAAAGGAGGGATGAGGCGCAGAGATAAGTGTGCAACTCTCAGTCTAATTTAAACCACAGACGGAATAACTGAGCGAGCATTAAGTAGAAGGAGACTTAAGTTGAGCCTTTTTTGGTGTTTAGCTCCAGACCTTGGGTTACTTACCACCAGTCATTGGGTCACTTGCATGCCTAGATGGCAGTTTTGCAGTCAGATGTTTTCTGGGGGGGGGTGAGATTGCTAAGTTCAGAGGTAGGTTAACTGCAAAATAAAAGAAAAATAAAAATAAAGTTGGATGCTTCAAGGGAAAGAAAAGTAGGTTGTAGTCCTGAGACAGGACTACAGTGAATGGAGGAAGCAACGGAAAAAAGAAAAGATTGAAAGCTAAAGAGCTAGTTAAAACATACAGCAGTACAGTAGCTAGGTTGACAGCAACAGCAGAGTAAAAGGGGCCTTTAAAATTGGCACTAGACAATGGAGAAAGTGACTAGCACTGAAAGAGAGAAAGGCACAGTAACATTTAGTCAACACAAGCTAGGCAGTATGAAAAGGCAATCAATCTGCAAAACTAAGTTTACAAAAGCAAAACTAAACAGCTAGTAATCAAACTGAAGTATTTACACACATATTCAGTGACTTGATATGTTCCATGCCATTGTCTGTATAAAGTCAGTAAACTCTCTAGCTATTATAAAGGCAGTAAACTCTCTAGCTATTATGTTGAAAACAATCTAGTAGGAATTGAATAATTTATGTAATGTTACTTAGGTTATATGATATACAGGAATATACCTGATGTCTGTTAATGTTAATTTGCTTTTTTCCCCAAACATCTTTATTAAATTTACACATATGACAAAGGCAATCTTTACATTTATATAAATGAAAAACATACAAAATATCACTTTAGTTACAAAGAGTTTACATCACAGACAACACTGAAACAACTGCAGTTAACATTATATATCACTTATAAGCCATCCACTCATTGTCAGTTAAGCATTACATAGCTCATTTAAATCATTCCTGCTCTGCATTTATAGTTCTCACAATTTCCATTTTTTTCTATGTAGTTTGCTCCTTCCCTTTTCTAAAGATCTCAATTCCAGTTGTTTTATCTCTGTTACTATATTCACTACCTCTAGTAAAGTTGGTCTAGACTTTGATTACCATTTTCTAGTAATTGCTTTTTGGCAGCCACCATAATTAGACTCAGGAAAGCATGTCTAGGGAATTCTGATTCTGTAGCATAACTCAAAAAAATAATCTCCCCAGTCAGCCCAATCTGCCCACCCAGCATCTCCGACACAGCGGTCCGCAGGAAATCCCAAAAGTCTGCCAGATCATCACACTTCCACAATATGTTACCAGCTACCTCTTTTGTGCCCGTCACACCTCCAACATTTGCTATCCAACTTTGGGTATAGAAATACCTATGTAAACACTCCCAGGCAAAGATCCTAAATCTTCTAGACATGTTGCATATTTGGGAGATATACATATATCCCCCCACTATCTGTGAATTGTTTATTCAACCTCTCTTCCCAATCCTTTCTAAACTCCTCTGATTCTTATAATCATCATGCAATATTTTATATGCTTTACTAATTACTTTTTTTAACATCAGCTTCTGTTCTAGATTCTATTAAAAACTCTACCAGTGCTGGTCTTTCATTTAGGAGCCACCTATTTCTTTCTCTTTGCCTATACTCTGATATCAATCCTTGATAGGGAAGGAAAAATCTCTAACCTGCAGTCCAAATAAATTCTTAGCCTCTTCCCATTCTAGTTATTTGCTCCCAGTACCTTGGTTCCTTTGCCAGCTTTTTCCAATAAATTCCAGCCACCTCTTGTGTATTATTTGTATCCTTGACCACAGTCAACCCTATCGGCAACATCTATTTTCTCCATTCTTGTGCTGGTTTGTCTCTTAGTATACTCCCACTATTTTATGAATATAATACTCTGTATGACTTTGGTTATTCTCCTTAAAAGTTTGCATCCAAAATCCCAAACTCTCCTTAATTCTTGAGCTTCCTCCTTGTATCAGCATCATTCCTTTCCACTTTGAATTATAGTTTTCTGCTTGTGCTATGTATAAGAGCCTTAACTGTGTTGCTCTAAAATACCTTGTTCTATTGGTAGAATCAGCTTATCCCACTTGACCCCTTGCTGTCTTCCCTTCTCAGATATAACCCTTTAACTCTTTAATTGCTATCCACAACTTCTCTGGTTGATAAACGTATGCCTCATCTGTGTATAAGACTAAAGGGACTAAAAACATTTTAATTGCTTGTATCTTAGTATCCCATATCCCTATAACAAAACTTTTACTTTCTCAACATTTGTATTATCTTCTGTTTAGTCTCTTCCTACATATCCTTAACTGCCACCACAGAGTCATTTCTAATCCATACTCCTAAATACTTTTTATCATGTCCCCATAAATATGGATATTGTTAGACCAATTTGTGTGTGGATACATAATTTACCGCTATTGCCTTTGTTTTAGCTTCATTAATTGTGCATCCCGAGAAGATATGAAACAGTCTTAAAATGTTCCACAATACTGTAATGTCCCTTTCTGGTTCTGTCATGTATAAAATATTATCACCTGCAAACAGTGCTAGCTATTCCTGACCACCATACCAATTATATCCTTGAATTTCTGGGTCCCTTATTTTCTTTGCCAATGGTTCTAAATATAATGCAAACAACAAGGAGGAAAGCAGACAACCCTGCTTGGTTCCTCTACTCAAGCAGAAATTATCAGGGAGGACCCCACCCACTTTAATTCATGCCTCTGACCTCATCATACATTCTGCTAATCAACCTTATGACTGTATCATGGACAGCAAATGCTTCCATTGCCCTGCTCATGAAGTCCCAGCCTACTCTGTCAAATGCTTCCTCTGCATCAAGACCCACCAATAAAAGTGGTACTTTCTTACATTCTGCTTCCATCTGGATCATCGATGTTTTGTTAATATTGTCAAATGTTTGCCTCCCCTCCAAAAAAACACACTGATCCATATCTATCAATTTTGGCATTGCTTTTGCCATTTTTAGCCATTATAGACAAACAGTTTATAATCACGGTTTAGTATTGAAATGGACCTGTATGAAGCTGGATCTGATGGATCATTACCCTCTTTAGACATTACCATTATCACCGCCTTCTTCCAGGATGCTGGTAGTTCTCCTCTTAAAATACTGTTAAACAAAACCTTCCAGATCTTTATCATTTTTTCCCTCCTAACTTCCAAACTTCCACAGAAATACTGTCTATTCCCGGAGACTTTCTTGTGGATTGGTTATACATAGGATATAAAGGGAAGAGATAAAATGGCTAACTGTTAGTAATTGAGCCTCATCTACCTCTAGCTTTGGCATATTTAATTCTTCCATAAACATTTCCATTTGTATGTTTCTTGATTTCCATATTTCTTTGCTTTATACAAATTTTCATAAAATTTCTGAAATATTTCTAATACTTCTACAGGGTCTCTTGTTCTCTTCCTTGTTATAGGATCCCTAAGCTTGGTGACTGCCCTTTCCACTTTTTGTTGCTGGAGTTGTGCTAGAAGTTTTTGTGCTCTAGAATTATCAAAAAAACAGTTGCTTAACAGCAATCTTTCTAAACTCATGCATATTATCGACGCAATCCCTTATTTCCTGTTTAGCATTCTGCAGTTGCTCTTTTTCTTGTTTTGAGAGATTCCTCCTATTTTGCAATACATTAACATTTGTCAATCCATCTAAATAATTATTCTTACTGTTTATCCATATCTCACTATTTCCAATCTAGTTTTAAACTCCACTTTAATTTTACCCCACTCCTTAGCTATGTTTTCATAAGCTAAATCTATCTTCTCTAGTAACTCCTGAATTAATTCCACAACCCATTCCTAAAAATTTCTGTCTTTTCAACCGGTACATGGGAAAGCACCAGTGACTTATTTTCATTTCATTAACTTGTGTTTTTTAGTTTTTATTGGTGCATGATCTGAAATAGTTATTGGGTGAGTTTCAAGACCTTCAATTAAATGCACATGTTCCTGTGAGATATAAAATCTATCGAGCCTAACCCAGTTTTTGTATCGCAGTGAGTAATACGTAAATTCACTCTAAACTTCTAGCACTGAATTCACATCTTCCATGCCAAACATTTTCATAAATTTCTTCAAAAATCTACCCTTCCTTGTTATATTTTCCCTTCTAGGCCCCTCAGACACATCTTCACAATTGCAAACCAAATTCCAGTCTCCACCTACAAGTACCATTCCTTGCCGAAAGCTGATTTCTCCAAGAATTTTCTTAAGCTTCATTACAGCAGTTTTAGGAGGATGTAAATGCATGCCAGTGTAATCCTCCTCCTCCCTAGCCAGCAGCCCCTTACTATGCATCTTTCATTATCTTTTTTCCCCTCTTCTATCACTACTGGAGCTCCTGTTGCAATTAATATAAGTACTCTTTTCCTTTGCCCCAATTACTCTGCTGAATAACCATCCTGAAAACCTGTTTTTTTTATCAAATTCACATGTTCAGTTCTTTCCAGGTGTATCTTCTGTAGCATAGCCATTTGCACTCTACATTTTTAATATAGTTCACTGCTCTCTTTTTTTTATATTTATCTGTAAGACCATTTAGATTGAGAGACATTACAGAAAGCATTATTTTCTTATATAGTTATTACCACCTTTTATATATAACTTCTCTTTTGCTAAATGTCTAGTTCCAACTTTTATATTACGTGTACACACTCTTTGGCAGGTTGGTCTTTTATACAGTTGTTTCATGTCATATCCATTTGCGCCTTTGTCACATCTTACATGACTTTTTTGTTTTTTTGAAAGCCCTCAAACAGAACCAACCAACCCCACAAAAAACCCTCCTAAAACCTATGAACTTTACAACACAGAAAACTAAATACATCTTCAAATATTGAAGTTTTTGCTTTCTAATAAGAACAGAAGTTCTAAGTTGATAGCTACACAGACAGGCTAAAGTTTACCAAAAAGAAAGGTTAGTCATGCTAAGACACATTGTACTATTAGCAAGTGCTTTTTGATATTTTATATCTATATAACTCTCCCAGTTGAGAAAACACTTCCTCCAAGCCATTTTTTTTTACCAAATTATCTTCTAGTGACATGCAAACCAGAAACAAAATAGTTAAGAATAACTTGTTTACCAATAAACAGACTTATAATATTCAATACTCTTTCATTTACATGCTTTGTAATAAACTTGTTACTGGATAACACCAAAGGTTTTTACCCAGTCATTTCCATATGCAAGTATGGGAAAAAGCACCCTGATTTATCTTTTGTCATACTCTCTTAACCAGACCCTTCCACTCTTCCTCCCATCTCCTCCCTCCCCCATTCTTTTTTCATTGCAGTGCCTACATTTCTCAAAACTGGACAAAAAAAGGGGGGGGAGGGTGAAAAAAAAAAAGCACATGTTTAGATTAGTATCCCCATTGCATTTATAAAAAAACTGCGAGAACAAAGTCCAACTGGTTTTGTATTATCTTTAAAGCTGTCACACCTTGGAAAACACCTGATGTCACACACAGAAAAATCCAGGATTGTTTTCAGGAAAATTATGTATTAGTCAATTTCTCTGTTCTTATTTCTTCTTTTCCCTCAGCCAATCCCCTGCCACCAGACTGTCTCCATGCGGCATGAAGAGCAGCTGCAGAAATGCTACTTAGTATACATATTTGCAAGTGCTAGAAAAAAACATAACATTCAATGAACAGTAAAAAACAAAGCAGGAGGTAGCAGCCACGGCTATGTAGAATAACAGCTTTATTAGTAAAAGAGATGAGCGCTTTTGTGGTACCAGCCACTTCATCAGACAATCAAAGAACAGTAAAACACAGCATTTATACCAATCTTATCATTGCCATCAACTACATACAACTTAATACATACAATATAAAAGTATAAAAAAGTATTTTATACTTTTATATTGTATGTATTAAGTTGTATGATGTAATATGCTGTTTCTATTGTCAAGCTGTTTTTAATTTTAAGCTTTTAAAACTGTTCACACTAGGTATAACATTTTTTATACTAGGTATATGTTTTTAAGGATTAATTGGGTAGTTGGTGGCAATGACAAGCTTGGTATAAATGCTGTGTAAAAACAGCTGCAGGCTGGAACATTCTATGTTTGAGTAGCTTATCAGTTAACTGCACGTCTTATTGTTTTGTCATATCTACTAGGTCTTTTTGGAACACTATCATATAAGCCAAGAAGAGTTTAATATCCTTAAGGAAACAATAAAAGATGTGCAAACATGCTTCCCCAGGTGGAAAAATTGCCCTGGACTCCTTACCTAGAAGATAGACTGCAGAACTTTAGAGAGAGAGGACTTTTTAAAGGTAGACACTGCAACAGAATAGAAGTCTCTGTTGAAAAAGTTCCAACTGCTGTACAGCCAGTGGATCTTACTTGCTTGCTTTCCTGGGCACTGAAGCCACAACATCAGGGTTTTCTCATGCTGCACTAGTGACCATTTTGAGGACTGTACCAATTAAGGGACCACCCAAGAGGACTGTTTAGTGGACTCAAAGGCCTTGCTCAGTACATTTTTTAGGAAGGACACAGTAGGGCCATCCAACCACCTCCCCCATGTCATGACTTTTAATATTTCCCCAACCTTGAGGGATTTAATGGAGATGCCATTTGGGGGTGAAACTCCCCAAGCAAGAGGAACTGCTTCCTCTTGCATGTTCTCATCCACTGCATGGAAAGAGCCTGAAGAAGATGAACATTAGGTAGCAAATATCATAGATAAATGTTGCACTGGGCATATCTGTGCTGCTATATGGACAGATGGTAAGGCTGAAAGCTCAGGAAAAGACTTCTCAGCCAATGTAACAGATGTGGGCACTGAAACTGCAATGTAGAGGTTTGTAAATTCAGTGCCAACAAAAAACAAGGCCAACTGTGTCAAGGACCTTACTACCAACTGCTCCAGGACCAGGCACCCCAGATCAGCATTAAAGGGCTCAGCAGTTATTCCAACACTAAGGCTCCATCTCCAAGCATCAGGGCTGACAGTTCCACTGATAATGGCAATGACAGCAACAGCAGATGGCAGAGTCGGTGCCAGAACCATTGACACCAAGGATTAAAACAACAAAGCTGTTGCTGACTCAGTTGCCAAAAGTGGCTCTGACATTGATGCTGTAAAACTGAAAGCCAATGCCAGTAAACTGTTACTGAAGTCAAATGGGGCCAGTGATGACAGACATGAAACCCTAAGATGGAGGAAAAATAAAACTGAGCCACTCCTATATTTAAAGAACCAGATAAGGAAGTTGCAGCAGTCATTTTTTTTTTTGGTCTCAACTGGGAATCTGCACATCTGCAATAGCTGAAGTCTAGACAGAGAAAAAGAGTAAAAACTCTGAAGCATACTTACTTATCTTTTCCAAAGAAGAAATATAAGTTGGAAAGAAAGACTACAAGTGCACTGCTTTGGCTTTTTATAAGGCTTACAAGTAAACGTAGATGAAGAGGACACTGGCTGAGGACATAGACATTTCTCTCCTGTATAATGAGCAGAGAGAGACTTCAGAAACATACATTAAGAAATAGGAAAACAAATCTAAACTTGTGTAATTAAGGTAAAACTTCTACAGAAGCTGCACCCCTCCCAAACAGTATAAGCATAGGCAAAAAGTCCCATCAATAACAACTGAGCACTATTTCAAATAAAAATCTAAAAAAACTGTACTATGGACATTGTTGACTCATAAATGAAGCTGATAAGACAGACTGTTTTGAAGATTTTTTTTTTTTTTTTACCACAGTGAAGCTAGGTAGCCTGGAGATGTTTGTACATGATTACTGAGCACAGCAACATACATTTGTAAAGGAACAACATGGTACAATGGGGGGGGGGTCAAGAAAGTTTTCCACACAGTGTTCTAATGACTGTCAGTCTTAATCCTGCTGTTAACAAGGATGGATGTTGTCAAAGCAGATAGTAAATGTAAAGTAAAACATTCAAATTGAAGACTAAACACCTTTCTTTCTTTTTTCATATTTAAAGTACCATGGCAGCACTTGCTGCTCACTGTGATCTGCGAATTCAAATTCATCATTACACTTTGATAAAAAAACACAGAAACCCCACCCTGATACAAGTTTGTTTTAATGGTTCTGGTGGTTTAAGCAAGTTCTTTATGCCTGACATGTTCGCGAAGGAAATAAAATTACAAGCACAGACTTACAACTGTTCACGAGACCCAACTTGATGTTCTAATACTAGAAAGCATATTGTTGACTCTCAGTTAAAAAAAAAAAAAAAACTTGCTTGGTTTAACTTTGACTTTAAAGTCATAAATGTCAAACCCTTAAAAAGACATAAAATGTCCAAAAGCGTGCACTCGTACAAAATAAAAAAACATTTAAAACCAACAAATAATTGTACAAAATCAAGAACTCGAGGCTGAAACAATGTAGAGTTTATTACAAATCCAAATAAGAACTCAAACTGCAAGTTAAGCTCTTTCATTGAAACAACCAGGTCTTCTTCAGAAAGTACAGTTGTGTACACTTACTATAAATGTAGATGTTCGAGTGTATTCACTGTTGCAGTCATCACATTTGGGTTATCTGCCTGCAGGTAGCCCTCAGTCGGCCTGAATACCAGAGTCTTGGGATTTCTGTGTCGGATGCTGTTGCTTCTTCCATGATGTCAGGACGTCATGGGTATAAAACATGCAGCCAACGCCATTACATCAGTTTTTCTTGCCCCAGATGTCAGGAGCCCCGACAATTGGAGGCAATTACATGGTGTGGAACACCCCCAGTAGAAAGTAAATAGCAATGTTATAAGATATGGCCAAACAAAAACAAATAGGTAGAAGTATACAGAGAAGTCAGGGGGCTGGAAGGAGGGTAACCAGGACTGCAAAAGTGAATACACTTGAACATCTAGATTTATGGTAAGTGTACACAACTGTACTATGTTCTTCATGTTTCACTGTTGCAGTCATCACATTTGGGATGATTCCCAAAGCTGAGGATGGGTGGAGGCAGTCAAGACGCATTAGGGCTGGCAAGCAGGCCCTGTAAGACTGCTGTAGCAAATCCAGCTCTGGATTTAGAAAAGATAGGTAAGTTGTAATGCTTGGTGAAGGTGTGTACAGAGCTCCAGATTGCAGCTTCCAGGATGTCCCTGGCAGGGACTCCTCTAAGAAATGCTGTACAGGTTGATGTAGCCCTAGTGGAATGTGTTCTGATCCCCTGTGGGGCAGGTTTCCCATGATGTTTGCAGCAGAAATGGATGTAGTGTGCTATCCGTGAAGAAATGGTTTGCTTTGAAATGGCCTTGCCCTCTGCCTCTGTAGCAAAACTGACTAGCAGCTGGTCAGATTTTCAGAAAGGTTTAGTCCTGTCCAGATAGAACCTAAGCTGCCTGTGCACGTCCAGGGAGTGCAGGATACTTTCCCCTTTATTCTGAGGATTAGTGGAAAAAGGTTGGCAAATGAATGGATTGGTTTAAATCCACACTAGATACCACCTTTGGCATAAATGTTAAGTCAGTCCTGATGGAATCCCTGTCCGCATTGAAGATAATGAAGGGTTCCACGGCCATAAGGGTCTGCAATTCAGACACTCTTCTTGCTGAAGTAATGGCTAGAAGTAAAAATGTTTTCCAGGAGAGTAAGTTTAACTCTGCTGAAGCAGCAGGTTCAAAGGGTGGAAGCATGAGTTTTTCCAACACAAAGTTAAGGTCCCAGGCTGGAGTGGGAGCTCTCCTGGGGGAGGGGGGGTCCTTAAATTTTTGGTTCCTCTCAAAAACTGTTGACCAGAGGATGAGAGAAGAGGGGTGGCTCAGTATTATAATAAGTTGAGATGGCAGAGGCATGAATCTTAACTGAAGAGAAGGATAGGCCTTTGTGGAACATTTCTGTTAAGTAATCAAATATAGGAGGTAAACGGGCACATCTGTGTCCATTTGAGACTGGCTCCAAGAACAGTATCTTTTCCACTTTTCTGAATAGGATTTTCTAGTAGTAGGCCTTTTTGCCTCCAGGATGATATCCAGCACATGTTTACTGAGGGTTCAGGGGATGAACCAGGCTGCTAGGTTCAGGGTTTGTAACAGAGGATGCAAAATATGGCACTCCTGCTGGGACAGCGGGGGGGTCTGAGGCAGGTGCCAAGGTGGCAGTACTGTCAGACTGCGCAAAGGTGGGTACCAGTGCTGGTGTGGCCAGCGTGGTGCAATCAGGATTGTCCTTGGCTTGTCCTGTTTGATCTTTACTAGAACCTTTGAGAGGAGGGGCAGATGGGGAAAGGCACCGATTGAGAGGTTTTCCCATGTAAAGGACAGAGCATCCACTTTCCATGCTTGGCTGTGGGGAGTTCTGGTGCAATATTTGCTCAACTGAAAGTTCTGAAGGAAAACGAAGAGGTCCAAATCTGGTGCCCCCCCAACATGTGGATCAGCAGCTTGAATGATTTGGGTTCCAGTTTCCACTCGTGCGGGTCCATCAGATTTCTGCTTAAGTCATCTGTCAGTGAATTTAGTTTGCCTGGCAGGAATTGAGCTTGCAGGTGCACTTGGTTGCTCAAGGCCGAGTCCCACAGAGCCATGGGTAACCTGCAGAGTGGGTAGGAATGCCCCCCCCTGCTTGTTTATGTACCACATAACTGTGGTGTTGTCTGTTTTTATCAATATTTGCCCTGGAAGAATATGACATTTGAAGGCTGTCAGAGCATTCTGCACGGCTAACATTTCTTTTTGATTGATATTCAGGTGCATTTGCTTTGGGCTCCATTTGCCTTGAATACCTTGTCCTGCCATGTGAGCCCCCATACATAGTCTGATGTATCTGTTGTTAGGGTTTGGGCGGCAGGGGGTAAAGTGAAAGGGAGTCCTTTGTTGTGGTAGCAGGCCTCTGCCCACCAAAGGAACTTTGCCCTTAGGAAGGAATGATAGGAATCATTGTGTCCAGGTCCTGAGAAAGTTGACACCAGAGACTTTTTAAGTACCACTGAAGTTTCCTCGTATGCAGTCTTGCATATGGAATTAGTAGAATGCAAGAGGCCATGGACCCGATGGCTTGCAGTAATTTTCTTGCAGATAGCTGGGTTTTGGTGGCCAGTAGACTGAAGTAGTTTGTCAAATGTTTTTCTGGAGTGAGGAATACCATCTGGGAAGTTATGTTTAAGCTTGCTCCCAGAAATACAATCTGTTGGCTGGGTACCTGATGTGATTTCTTTTTGTTGATGGTGTACCCCAGTGATGTTAGAAGTCTCTTTACAAATGTCACATGCTGGAGTAGCAATTCCTGACTGTCCACCTCAGGCAATCGTGCAAGTATGTGTAAATTTGAATTTTTCTCTGCCTGCAATATGCAATGGCTGGAGCTAGGCATTTTGTGAATACCCTGGGCGCAGTAGATAAGCCAAAGGGAATTGCAGAGAATTGATAATGAATACAGCCTGCTCTGAAACATAGGCATTTCCTGCAAGATTCCTTTATGGGATGTGCAGATAAGCTTCTTTTAAGTCTAGGGTGGCTAGCCAGGAGTCCTTGGCTAGCAAAGAAAGCAGCTGTAGGAGAGTAAGCATCTTGAACCTTGGAACGACCAGGAAGGTGTTGAGAATAGACAGATCCAGGATAGGGTGCCAAAAATTTTCTTTCCTGGGTACTAGAAACAGTCTGGAGTAAAAACCTTGTCCCATATGCTCTGCTGGGACTGGTCAAATAGCCTTGATACTGAGAAGAGAAAGTACTTGCTTTTGGGCCTCTGCCCACTGGTTTGGGGGGAGGTCTGGCCATCCGCTTTGGATTGGCAGTGGGTGGAAGTAGAATCTGTATCCCTGGGATGCAATGTTCAAGACCCATCTGTCCTGGGTGATGTACTCCCAGTATTTTGCATGTAGGGCAAGTTTTCCTCCTAAGGGTGCAAGTACTTGGGCGAGGCTTGAAAGAATTAAGGATAAGTCATTGTGAGATTTTACCATAGAATGTTGGCTAACTACTTCCTGTTTTAGAGGTGGGAGCACTCCATTGCTTAGATCTGTGCATACCCTGAGACTGTTATTATGGTGGTATGATTCCCCTTGGTTAGGATTGAGAAGGTCTGGGAGGGACTGGAAAGGACCAGTTTTTAGAAGGCCAATGCCTACTGAATCTAGGTGGCTGCACCTGTAGGAAATACATAACAGTTTGCATAGATTTAGCTTTTTCCTCCATCTTTTTGAGGACGACTTCTGCTTTATTGCCAAACAGGCGTTCTTGATTTAGTGGTGCATCTATTAATTTTGCTTTGACATAGTCTGGCAAGATATGTTCCTTAAGCCAAGCATGCCTTCTAAGAACAGACTCAGTGACAGCAGCCCTGCAAGATGTTTCTAAGGCATCAAAACACATTGCAAAATATATTTTCCAACTTGGTTAGCAGAATGCATTAACTCTTGTAAATCTTTAAGTTCTGCACAATCAGGAATCAACATCATTTTCTGTTTAATTAGCTCCATAATATGTTGCTGATACTTTTAACATATGAAACTGGCAATTTAAAGCCCTGATGGCAAGAGTAGCAGAGGTGTATATCTTCTTACCCCATCTGTCTAAAGCCTTAGAGTCCCTGTCCGAAGGGGTAGGGCTTTTGGCTATTGTAGCCTTAATGCCTTTAGGTCCCTGGGAAATGGTCTCTGGATCCGCAGTAGGATTCTTAAAGAGAAACTTGTGGGAGTCTGGTACTCTGTAGTACCTGTCAGGTTTCCTGGCTGCTGGAGGCAAGGTCTCAGGGGTAAGGCTGGATTCCAAGAAGACATCATCTAGAATCTCCAGAACAGGGGGCATAGCTAAAGGTCTGTGCTGAGGCAAGTCTAAAAATTCTCAGTCTCTCTTTTTGGACTGTGGGTAGTCCTGGCATCCCCAGTGGAAATGCTCTCTTAAGGTATGCAAGGTTTCACCAAAAGAACAGTCCTCTGGAGGGGAGGCAGAGGGGATGGAATCCTCTGCATCTGAATCCTCATAGGTAGATAAGGGAATATCCCGGTAATCAGAGGGATCAGAGTAATCAGGCTCATGATCTGTAGAATCAGAAGGAAAATCCATCCTTTTATAGAGGGGGGGAAGGCTGGCTTCCCCTAATTAAAGTTATAACGTCTTCAGCCATTCTAAGCATTTGTTTCTGTGGCATGGGAGCTTGAGCATGCACTTTGGTCATCGGTTTTCTAGGTGAAGTGCGAACTCTGGGCCTGAGAAACTCAATAGTTTTAGTCCAAAATGAAAATGTCGATTTAATACGAACATCAGAAGGTTGGAATACACCCTCAGAAGCCGGTGCCTGTACAGCGGCTCAGGACCCATCCAAGGTAGAGACATCCGCAGGTTCCATGGTCGAAGAAGCAACTCGTGGCATACCGGACTCCGAAAGGGTCTCAGCAGAGGCCTGCGAATCTGTAGAAGCGGGTATCAGGGGCTGCAAAGGTACCTCACTGAGTACCGGCCTATGCAGTCTGTCTCTGTCTTTATCCTTATGTTTCTTCAGAAGATCAGTAGTCGAATCGCTTATCGAAGCCATTTCAGAATACGAAGAATGAAAACGAAAGAATTTAGTGACAAAAATAGCCCGATGATGAATAGTTCAGGCATTGAACAAGGCACAAAACCGACAGCGAGCAAGTCGTGGTCTGGGCCTAAACAGATGACGCAGTAAGAATGAAAATCTCTTGTGAGGTATTTGCTTTCCACGGGCAAGACAATTATCAACTTTTTCTGACATTGGTTAGAGCAAGAAAAAAGGATCCCCAGTGGAGTACTTATCTTTTAGAAGACTTCAAGTTTGAAACTTGAAAAACGAAAATTTCAGGAGGCAGCTTGTGAACTCCTTTGGACACTGCATGGCAAGAAAAGCTGATGTAATGGCGTTGGCTGCATGTTTTACACCCATGACAGCATCAGATGCAGAAATCCCAAGACTCTGGTATTCAGGCCGACTGAGGACTACATGCAGGCAGATAACCCAAATGTGATGACTGCAACAGTGAAACACAGAGAAAGTACAGTTTTGTACCTACCATAAATGTAGATGTTCAAGTGTCTTCACTGCTGCAGTCACTACACTTGGGTTATCCTGCCGTCAGGCGGGCCCGCAGTCGGCCTGAGTTCCAAAATCTTTGTCCAGCGTCGGTTGCTGTCGCCTCTTCCCTGACGTTAGTGCAACAGGGGTATATAAGAAGCAGCCAATGCCATTTTCTTCAGTTTTTCTTGCCCCAGATGTCAGGTGCCCCCAAAAATGGTAGGCAATACATATTGCTAATAAAACATACAAAAAAGGTAAAAATAAAACCTTCATTAACCAGCAAATACACCACTTAGGTAGTATAGGTTAGTCCCAGATACAAAAGAGGGGCTGGCGGGTGGGTAACCTGGACTGCAGCAGTGAAGACAATCTAACATCTACATTTATGGTAGGTACAAAACTGTACTATGTTCATCGTGTTTCACTGCTGCAGTCATTACACTTGGGTAGAATCCCAAAGCTGAGTTTGGGTGGCAGGCTCTATAGAGGATTTGGTGTGGCTATGAGGCCCTGCAACACTGCAGTGGCAAAGCCAGCTCTGGATCTAGAATAAAGAGGCAAATGGTAATGCTTGGTAAAGGTGTGCACTGAACTCCAAGTTGCAGCTTCCAAGATATCTTTGGTAGGTACTCCTTTAAGGAAGGCAGTAGAAGTGGCAGTTACCCTGGTGAAATGTGGTCTAATATTACTAGGTACAGGTTTCCCATTTTGTGTGTAGCAGAGCCGGATACAGTGTCCTATCCACTTTGAAATGGTCTGCTTTGAAATTGCCTTTCCCTGTGATCCTGCAGAATATGATACAATTGTTCAGATTTTCTGAAAGCTTTTGTTTTGTCCAAGCAGAAGCGCAATTGCCTGTGTATGTTCAAGGAATGTAGAAGTCTCTCCCCTTTATTTTGGGGATTTGGATAAAATGTTGGCAAGTGAATAGATTGGTTAAGAGCAACACTGGAAACCACCTTAGGCATAAAGGAAGGGTTTGTTCTTAAAGAAACCCTGTCTTGGTAGAAAATGATAAAAGGGCTCCACTGCCATTAGTGCCTGCAGTTCTGAGACTCTTCCTGCTAAGGTTATTGCCAGAAGCAGAGCAGTTTTCCATGATATATATTTTAACTTTGCTGAATTGGCTGGTTCAAAAGGAGGCAAAGTGAGCTTTTCCAAAACGAAATTGAGGTCCCAAGTTGGTGTTGGTGCTCTCCGGGGCGGTCTTATGTTTTCAGCCCCTCTGAGGTACTGCTTTAGCAAAGGGTGAGACAAAATAGGAGGGATCTGTGTTGTAATGAGCCGAGATGGCAGAAGTGTGAATCGTAATGGATGAGAAGGATAGTCCTTTGTCCAGCATCTCAGTCAAGTATTGTAGTATCTGAGGAATGTTAGGGACCAGAGGATCAAGGTTTTGAGCCTGGTTCCAGGCACAGAATCTCTTCCACTTTTCTGAATAAGATTTCCTGGTGCTAGGCCTCCTGGCCTCCAAAATGACATCCATAACAGCTTTAGAGAGAGAAGTTGTCTGTTTGGCTAATGAATCTGCCATGCAGCCAGGTTTAAGGTTTTGAGCTGACTGTGCAGTATCTGATTGTTTTGCTGAGTCAGGTGTGGAATTTGAGGCAAAATCCAAGGTGGGCCTTGAGCTAAGTTCTTTAAGATTGGGTACCAGTGCTGGCGTGGCCAGTCTGGAGCAATCACAATCATCTGTGGTTTGTCTTGTCTGGCTTTTAGGAGTACCTTTGAAAGGAGAGGCAGTGGTGGGAAGGCATAAACGCTTAGGCTTTTCCAGCTGAACGAAAGAGCATCCACTTTCCATGCTTGTGTGTGATAAGTCCTTGTGCAGAATTTTTGTAGTTGGCAATTCAGTGGGGAGGCAAAGAGATCTATGTCCGGGCACTACCATTTTTGCATTAACATGCTGAAAACTTGTGGATTTAATTTCCACTCGTGAGGATCCATGATGTTTCTGCTGAGGTCGTCTGCCAGAGTATTTATCTTTCCTGGAAGGAATTGTGCTTGCAGATGAACTTGATAAGTTATAGCCGTGTTGCACAAGGTCATGGCTCGCCTGATAGGGGGTAAGAATTAGTGCCCCCTTGCTTGTTTATGTACCACATCACTGTGGTGTTGTCTGTCCTTAATAATAATTGTCCTGGATGCAGAAAGTCCTTGAAAGCTGTTAGGGCATTTTGTACAGCCAACAGCTCTTTTTGATTGATGTGAAGAGGCATTTGTTCTGTGGTCCATTTGCTCTGAATACATTTTCCTGCCATGTGTGCTCCCCAGGCGTAATCTGAGGCGTCTGTTGTTATAGTCTGCCTGGCTGTGGGAAGAGTGAATGGCTGACCCTTGTTGAGGTGACATGCCTGTGCCCACCATCGAAATTCCTGTTGTAGGCGGGGAATTAGAGGTATTACTGTCTCCAAACTGTGAGAATGTTGAGACCAAATACTTTTTAGGTACCATTGTAATTTCTTCATATGCAGTCTTGCATATGGAATTAGTAGAATGCAGGATGCCATGAATCCCACGGCCTGCAGAATTTTTCTTGCAGGGAGTTGGGACTTTATTGAAAATACTGAGTCAGGTGTCTTTGTCTGGCGTGAGATAAGCCATCTGGGCCATGTATTTAAGCTGGCACCCAGGAATATTATCTCTTGTGAGGGCACTAGTTTTGATTTCTTTTCGTTTACTGTGTACCCTAGGCAACTTAATCTTTTTACGAACGCCAGATGCTGTAGAAGAATGTCCTTGCTCTCTGCTTGAATCAGGTAGTCGTCCAGATATGGATATATTTGAATTCCTTTTTGTCTGCAAAATGCAATTACTGGTGCCAGGCACTTGGTAAAGACCCTGGGTGCAGTAGATAAGTCAAAGGGCAGTGCAGAGAATTGGTAGTGCATTGAACCAGCTATGAATCTGAGGCATCTTCTGCAATTTTGTCTGATAGGGACATGCAGGTATGCCTCTTTGAGGTCCAAAGTAATAAACCAAGATTTCTTGCCCAACATGGGAAGGAGCTGTTGTAGTGTCAGCATTTTGAATTTCGGAACATCCAGGTAAGTATTTAGAGTGGAAAGGTCCAGAATGGGTCTCCAGGCTTTGTTCTTTCTGGGAACCAGGAAGAGTCTTAAGTAAAATCCTTGTCCTTTTTCCTGCTGTGGTACTTTTTGAATAGCTCTCATGTCCATGAGAGCTGTAATTTGTTTTTTTTTGCCTCTGCCCATTGATTTTGTGGCAGGTCTGGCATTCCTTTTAGCCTTGGAAAAGTGTGAAAGTGGAACCTGTAACCTTGAGACACAATATTCAGCACCCATTTGTCTTGGGTGATTGCTTGCCAGTTTTGAGAAACAAGTGCTAGTTTCCCCCCTAAGGGAGCTGCCAAAAGGTAAGAGTTTGGCATTGGAAGGGGGAAGTCGGGACCGTTTCCTATAAGGTTGTGACTTATCCTCACCTTGTTTTGGGTCTGAAGCACCCCACTGTCGTGGTCTGTAAGAACCTTGTGGCTGAGATCTGCCTCTTGGATGTTTGTATCTGCCTCTTTGTGGTCTGTCTGACACTGGAAAGGACCAATTCTTAGTAGGCTAATTTCTGCTAAATCGTGGTGGCTGTACCTGTAAGAAATCCTTTACTGTTTGCATAGATTTTGCCTTATCCTCCATTTTCTTTACTACCTCTTCTGCCTTAATACCAAATAAATCATCTTGCTGCAAAGGAGCATCCAATAATTTTGCCTTAACATGATCTGGTAAACTTTGTTCTTTTAACCAAACATGCCTTCGAATCACAGATCCTGTAACTGCTGCTCTACAAGAAGCTTCTAATGAATCAAAACTACATTGCAAAGTATGCTTTCCCACTTGTTCAGCTGCATGCAATAAATCCTGCATTTCCTTATAGTCAGGTTGTTCTGCATTTATACTCATTTACTGTTTTAATTGAGACAGTAAATATTGTTGATACTTAAGCATGTGAAACTGGCAATTCAGAGCTCTCACTGTTAAAGTTGCAGAGGTGTAAACTTTCTTTCCCCATCTGTCTAATGCTCTAGAGTCCCTATCTGAGGGAACTGGATTCTTAGCCGTGGAAGCCTTAACCCCTTTGGGACCCTGGGAAATAGTTTCTGGGACTGCAACAGGGCTTTTATAAAGAAATTTGTGACAGTCATGGACTCTGTAGTATCTGTCTGGCTTGACTGGAGCTGGGGGTAAAGAATCAGGGTTTAAACTAGATTCAGAGAACACATCATCCACAATGTCCAACACTGGCGGAATAGCAAGGGGCCTGTGCTGAGGCAGCAAAAGAAAGTCTCTGAGCCTTTCTTGGATTCTGAGTAATCCTGGCCCTCCCAATGGAAATGCTCCCTCATGGTATGTAAAGTTTCTCCAAAAGAGTAATCCTCAGGAGGAGAGGCTGAAGGAATGGATTCTTCAGCATCAGAATCCTCATGGGGGGGGGGGGTACAGAATACCCTGGTCTGAACAGGAATCAGAATATATTGAAACCTGGTCAGAGGAATCATAGTCTGTATCCTGCCTAGGCCTTTTATCAGGAGGGGGATGGGAACCCCTGATCAGAGTTATCAAGTCTTCGGCCATCTTGAGCATCTGTTTTTTAGGCATGGAGGCCTGTCCAGGTGAATGCTGTACTTGCTTCTTTGTCTTTAGTGTAGGCTTAGTCTTGGCTATAGTTGTAATGGTAAATTGAGTAGGCCTGAAAACACCCTCAGAAGCAGATGCCTGCTCAGCAGCTCCGGACCCATCTGAAGGGTTAATCTCCGTTGGCCCAACACCTTGAGGTTCCAGAGGTCTAGACACCTCCACGTGGGAGTCGGATGTGGCCTGTGGTTCTGAGGTAGCGGGTGTCAGGGGATGCGAAAGTGCCTCACTGAAAACCGGAGAACCGGCTTCATCGTCAGTTTTGGGCCTCGGATACCTTTCCTTATCTTTGCACTTTTTATGCATTCTGGTCATCGGTTGTTCCGACGGCATTGTGTAATTAAACCTTTGCCCAAAGTAATGGCGAGCAAAATTAAACCGACGTTTAATAGTGCGTTTGTTAAATCTAGCACAAAACCGACAACTAGTGACGTCGTGATCTGGGCCTAGGCATGGAATACAGTAAGAATGAAAATCCTTATGAGGTATTTGCTTCCCACAAGAAATACAATTATTAACTTTTTCTGACATCGGTCTGAGGCAAGAAAAATTTTCCCCAATGGGGTACTTAGCTTTATTGAAGACTTCGGTTCTGAAATCGAATTTGAAATCTCAGGAGTCGGCCGACCGGCACTTGCGAACTGCTTTGGCTTCGGGCACCGCGCGGCAAGAAAGACTGAAGAAAATGGCGTCGGCTGCTTCTTATATACCCCTGGCACACTGACGTTAGGGAAGAGGCGTCAGCCAATGCCGGACCAAGACTTTGGAACTCAGGCCGACTGCGGGCCCGCCTGATGGCAGGATAAACCAAGTGTAATGACTGCAGCAGTGAAACACGATGAACATCATCTAAAACAATTCAAAAAAACTGTCTTTAAATACCTAATGATTTACCTAATGATTTACAGAATTACCCAATCAACAGTTATTTTAAAAACACCATCCAATAACGGTCCTTAACTTGACTAAAACACATTCGATTATTCATACAAAAACATGAAAAATTGTTCTTTTATTGATACACATAGGTATTTCTTACTGCAAACATGATAAAAAAACTTTTTTAAAAAACATTTTTATTTAAAATATTTAAAATTATTTACAAGGCCTGATTATAACTTGGCTACTCTCGTTTTAAGTACTGAACTGATTGAGATATAGGCATTAAGACCTGACTTATATGCTGCTTCTAGCCTCAATTGCCAGAAGAGCTCCCTGTATTCCAGACTATTCTCCCATGCTCCACTCCTAACATCATGGGGAACTATTTCAAGGATATCAAAAACAAATTTCTTAAACCCCTCTCATTTAATAGAATGTCTATATAGGGCATTGTTGGAATTGGCCTTCCTAATGTCATAAAAATGTTCATAAATCCTTTTGAAATGCTTCCTTTCAGTTTTCCCGACATAAAATGAATGGCAATGGTTCTACAAAGCTAAATATACTAAACCTACTGAGTTACAGCCCCCCCCCCTCTTAAGTAAGACTGTTATCTGAGTCACATTTCTCAAAGTTACCTGTTCCTTCTCCAAAATGTTGTTTGTTTGTCTTTTCGGCTTTTCCCGGTTAGGGGTCGCCACAGCAGAACTCCGGTCCACTAATGATTGGCAGTCGATTTTTATGGTGCTGAGTTGCCAGCCCGACGCCCAACCTTCAGCGAAGGCACGCCCATTCACGCATGTCTTTCGGAGGCCACTCGACTGTGGGGAGGACATGCAGACTCCGCACAGAAGGCACTCCAGCCGAGAATCGAACAAGAG